>NW_028134422.1:0-71522 GCF_964662115.1 Mustela nivalis | reverse complement strand
TTATTATGTGATGGCCCACCAGAGTGGAATGCCAAGGGTCAGAATGATGTGAAACCCTCAGGGGCCTAACGATATGGATCATCGGGCATGGTGTCCGTCATAATAGGATATAGGCAGCCGGGGGCTGGGGAGGTGGACGTGGCTCCTGGGGGGCTCAGTCGGTTCAGCTTCTGCCTTTGGCTCAGGTCATGGTCCTGGAGGGTTGGGATGGAGTCCTGCCTCGGGCTCCCTGCTCAGTTGAGAGTCTGCTTCTCCATCAGCCCGTCACCCTGACTGAGCTTGGTCTCTCTCCATCTCTGTCTCTGTCTCTGTCTCTCTTTCTCCCTCTGGAACAGTCAAACAAGGATATAGGTAGCCAAATACGGTGCACCTTTGTGTGTGTGCACACACATACAACACACACACACACACAGAGGCGTGTGTGTGTGTGTGTGTGTGTGTGTGTCTTTAAAAGAGCTTAAGAATAAAAGAACAAAGGCCGAGGTCCTTGATCCCAATGGAAGGTCATGATCCCTGACACAGTTTGAAGACCTCAGGCTGTCCTCAGACCTATTAACCCATCAACGGAGAGCCCAGTCTTTCTGGGTGGAGGACCCCAGGAAGTGTCTATCATAGAATTTCCTTAGTCCTTGCCCAAGAATCTGTAGCCATTGACCCCTGGGAATCTGGAATACTCATATGTTGGCAGGCTGTTGGACATGGGATCTGTGTTGAACTGGACCGCAGGATATCCAGAACCTTTCATGGCCCTGTATGAATACATGGATCTAGAGGTTAGAGTGCAAGGAGAAGTTTCCACATCTTCTTGATCCCGGTGATCCATTTGGGAAATTTGTGCCTCCTTCTCCTCTAATTATAGGCTGTGTGCATCTAGGGGTCGTGTGTCAAAAGGAGGAAAGCTAGCTTGAGGGGAACGCAGTCAAATGTGATTGGTATGAAAACTCTGGCTGGCACCTTATCCCTCTGGGTTTCTAGTGTCGGGAAATCAGAAGAGAGCTCTGGGAGCCATTAGGAAGGTGTTTAGCACTGGGCTGATCTACAGGAGCATTCTTGGTATTCCTATTCCCAGGATCAACCGACGATGAGCAAGTAGTGTAGCCTGAAGGGGACGTAGGAATCATGGGCTCAGCACTCTCAGGGATGGGGTTGGAGGTCAGAGCCCCCAGGCAAGTCAGCTCAAGGAGCAGAGGAGCCACCCTCTAACTCCCTGTCTTGTAAGTTTTTCTAGAAGTGGTGGCAGACCCCATGGAGCAGGGTTAATGAGAGCAATCCATAGACATGAGCAGAGGCAGGGGTAGATATGGATATTCATTCGGGCGACTTTTCCCTTAAATGCCCATCCACATGCTAGTGCAGAGTATGGGCTACGCATGGCTCACACTGTTTGCGCACACTGCTGTGCAGGGAATTGTGTCAGCCTAGGGGTGGACCACAGCTGGACGTCTGGCCCCTCCCTTCTTTCTATGCACCAGGGGTTGTCCACACCTACTGATAGGTGATGTAGGAGTACATAGGCTCAGCCCCCTTGCCTCTAAGAGGAGCAGTCCACTTCCCCAGTCCACCCCCCTCATTGTGGTGTCGGAACATGGGGGTGGAATTGGAGGGAAACCACATTTTGCATTCGTTCCTTTTAAACACCTAATATGTCTCCCTCCGTTTCTTCTTCTTCTTCTTCTCCTCCTCCTCCTCCTCGTCCTTCTCCTTCTTCTCCTTCTTCTCCTTCTCCTTCTTCTCCTTTTTTCTCCTTGTAAATGATTTTATTTATTTTTGGAGGGAGAAACTGTGAGAGAGAGAGAGCATGAGAGGCGAGAAGTTCAGAGGGAGAGGCAGACTTCCCATGGAGCTGGGAGCCTGATGCGGGACTCGATTCCGGGACTCCGGGACCATGACCTGAGCCGAAGACAGTTGCTTAGCCAACTGAGCCACCCAGGTGCCCTCTCCTTCTGTTTCTTACGCATTTGTCCCGATAGCTCTCCCTTGCACATCGTGTTTTAGTCTGTGTGTGTTTTTTTTTTAAAGATTTTATTTATTTATTTGACAGAGAGAAATCACAAGTAGATGGAGAGGCAGACAGAGAGAGAGAGAGAGAGGGAAGCAGGCTCCCTGCTGAGCAGAGAGCCCGATGCGGGACTCGATCCCAGGACCCTGAGATCATGACCTGAGCCGAAGGCAGCGGCTCAACCCACTAGCCACCCAGGCGCCCTAGTCTGGTTTTTTGAGTGCGGTGTAAGCATCACAGATGGGCACAGTTCCCCTCAAATTGTCCTCGTGTAGGGAGACAGCTCCTAACATGATGGTCTGTGTTCCTCATGGGAGAGTGTCCTGTCCTCAGGGGCGGAGAAAGTTACTTTAGGAATTGGAGACTAATAGTCTAAGACCAAGTGTGCAAGTACTGTAGGAAGGAAGAGCATATAGTGAAAAGATTAAGTGCTTCAGTGGAGATTCATGCTCGGGGTGGCCTGCCACCACGGTCACCGAGCCTGTTGTATGGAGATGTTTTGAAGGTCCTGATCCTGAGCTCCGGAAGGCTGGCGTTAGGGTGATGTCCGGAGCAGACTCCAACAACAGAGGTCTGAGAGCAAGTGGTTTGTTTGGGAGGTGATCTCAAGAAGTGCCATAGGGAACGTGAAGAGTGATGCAGGGAAGGGATGGAAGCCAATCCAGAATGATTTCCAGAGCAGGTAAGCCCTGTAGGTAGCTGAGGTGCAGTCCTGGCTGAGGCCCCCGGTCTCACACCCCCCCACTCGAGGGGATAGGGGCTAAAGGGGCTAGAGCACTTCATCCACCAAGTGCTGCCCACTGGTTGAGGACTTCTCCTCGAGACTTCCTCTCCCTAGCTGTGGCCTGCCTGCCAAGAATTTCCTCCCTCATCTAGACAAAGGGCTCAGCAGAGAGCAGCGGGGGCTTGCTATAAACCACCAGTGTCGATGTCAGCATGGAGAGTGCTGAGGGGATAGAGGTGGAAATCCTGAAGTCGTCTGCGGTGGACTCCCCTTTCTGCAGGGAGCACCAGAAATGCATCCGACCTGCTAAGGATAACAGTTCACGAGGGAAAAATAATGAGACACAAGGCCCTTTGATCTGTATGCCCGGAGACGTTCAGGTTTATTTGAGGTATAGGAGCATCTCTGTATGAGGAGACCTGGCAGGAAAGAAGAGTGTGCTTTGGATGACACGCTGGCTGAGAGATTTCAGGGAAAATGCAAGGTCCGTATTCCCTTGGGAGGGAGCTAGTAAGAAGGAGGTGGGGAGGAGGGTGTTGTTGGTGGGGGAGTACATTTGGAGGCCACGTAGGTTGAAAGGGCGGCCGGAACTGAGGTTTGACAGTTGGCCTGTCACGATTCCGCGCTCAGTGGGACTAGCTGAGGAAGATTGGTTGCTGAAAGACAGCGGGGGTGCCGGCCAGGATCCTCAGCAGCAGAAGCCACTAGAGCAAGTTGGGGAGCAGCAGGTGGTCTAGCAACAGCTGGGGCGGCAGCAGCTGGACACACAGCAGCTGGGGCGGCAGCAGGTGGTCCTGCAGCAGGTGGTCTGGCAGCAGGTGGGGCGGCAGCAGCTGGAGCCACAGCAGCTGGGCCTGCAGCAGCTGGAACCGCAGCAGGAGGGGCGGCAGCAGCTGGACACACAGCAGCTGGGGCGGCAGCAGGTGGTCCTGCAGCAGGTGGTCTGGCAGCAGGTGGGGCGGCAGCAGCTAGAGGTGCAGCAGCTGGGCCTGCAGCAGCTGGAGCCACAGCAGCTGGAGCCACAGCAGGAGGGGCGGCAGCAGCTAGAGATGCAGCAGCTGGGCCTGCAGCAGCTGGAGCCACAGCAGCTGGAGCCACAGCAGGAGGGGCGGCAGCAGCTGGACACACAGCAGCTGGGGCGGCAGCAGGTGGTCCTGCAGCAGGTGGTCTGGCAGCAGGTGGGGCGGCAGCAGCTGGACACACAGCAGCTGGGGCGGCAGCAGGTGGTCCTGCAGCAGGTGGTCTGGCAGCAGGTGGGGCGGCAGCAGCTAGAGGTGCAGCAGCTGGGCCTGCAGCAGCTGGAGCCACAGCAGGAGGGCTGGCAGCAGCTGGACACACAGCAGCTGGGGCGGCAGCAGGTGGTCCTGCAGCAGGTGGTCTGGCAGCAGCTGGGGCGGCAGCAGGACTCCTCGCCACAGCCCTGGTCAGAGCAGACGGAGCCACAACAGGAGTTGACCATGGTGTCAGAGGCTGGAGGTTCTGGGTGGGTTTCCAGGAAAGCGAAGGTCTTGAGTGTGGAAGTGTCTGTCCTCGTGCCGTGGCCTCTATATACTGCCCAAACCGGGTGATTTGTCAACACGTCTTCCTTGTTGTTGTTTACCCATTATTTAAGTAATTATCAGAGGCACAGCAGTGTTTGCCTATGTAATGGTTTGAGCTCGTGGGACACAAATTTTCTTTTCTAGATGGGATCAATTCTGTCAGGTCTGCTTTTCCTCCTGACTCACACCACTGGCATCTTCTGGACCACTGTCTTCTCCTCTTCCTCTGCAGAGGGCTGTTACCTGATTGGTGGCATTTGCAATTACATTCTTCCTCTCCCCTCGTGTAACCTCTAGCAGGATGGGATCGGGGCCAACCTATCTCTGGTCGTGCATTTCTTCCCATGGTCAGTGGGGAGGAAATTCCATGTGCATAGGGTGGCATGTGGCGAGGGGCATGAGACAGGAGGAAAAGGCCCTGTAGTATGGGTCACTGTTGAGCAATGAGGAAGGGGACAGCTGTCTATGTGTGTGTGACGTTGTTGACCTCTGCCACGGGAATGGGTTTTCTGGGGGGTCTTTCTGTCTTTGGGTCACGTTGTCTACCCTAAAGCCGTGGCAGGCCACTATCTGAATGGTTCCCGCCACTGCCCTGATTCGTCGTTCCGGAAGCGTTAAGTTTGCGGTCACATATCTTTGTGTTGCCTTTCTCTGGATGGTCTTTAGATTCTGAAAGACGTCGCCTCATCTTCATTCTTAAGTCGTTCGTATTTAAGAATACTCTTCAACAGAACGGAAAGGAAATGTAGCAAAATACGAGTGTGCCTCTCCTCAGAATTTATTCCCAGACCTGGGAAAGGTACAGCACATTTTGTGTGTGTGGGGGGGTGGGTAGGGGTGTGGGGGGTGTCCAGTGGAAATCGGAATGGATGTTAGCCAAGGTAACTTTGTTCAGTTACTGTTTCGCCTGCTCTACTTAGCGATAGTCCAACGTTGGGATGCGGCAGTCATCCGAAGGGCCTGTTAAATATGTCGGGACACATCCTCCAGGTTCTGATTACATGGGGAGCCTGAGGTTTGGCATTTCTGACAAGTACCCAGATGACGTTGATGTTGAAGTCCCAGGGACCATCCTTAGAGACGTACTCCTCTATTCTGTTCGTTCGTGCTTTGAGCAAGTGCCTCTGTCAGGTCCCTCACCACTGCTTTTCGATTATAGGAAGCACCCCCCACCGCACACACACTCAACTGCAACATGCCATGCAAAGATCCAGAAGAGCCCATAGTAGTGTCATTTAACTAAGTTTAAGGCAATGTGGCCAAGATGACAATCTCTTAAAGCAGAGATTTATTCACTAAGAAATAATGTCGTCACTCTTTCTTGTTTGCCTTTTATGTTTGATTTTCTGTTTTTGGTGAACTTGACACAGAGTGAAGTTAAAAAATCCTTTGTGTAGTCATCCATAGTGGTGCATGTTGGTACTCAGAAGCCCATCCGTGTAATCCCCGCACCTGTCGGGATAGAATATTTCCATTATACTAGAATGTCTACACTTTTCTTTAATTAAGTTCCCCTTAGTTAAATGCAATTGTGTTTTCAGTTGGTTTTCTTTTACCATAGATGTCTTTTGACCTAGAACATCAAATAGATCCACATCTATATGTTTTTGTTTGTGTGGAAGATACCAGGGAATGTTGATGCTGTTAATGTGATCACCAAAACAGCATGGTACTGGCATAAAAACCGATACATAGTGCAGTGGAACAGAGTAAAGAGCCCAGATATGGACCCTCAACTCTACGGTCAAATAATCTTTGACAAAACAGCAGAAAATATACAGTGGAAAAAATGCAGTCTCTTCAATAAATCGTTTTGGGAAAACTGGGCAGCTGTATGTAGAATAATGAAATTTGACCATTCTCTTACACAGTACACAACAATAAACTCAAAATGGATGCTGTCAATGATAACAAATTTTCTCTTCCTTTAAGTTTCTTGTGTGTGCACAAAGTATCAAATTTTCATGAAGCAGATTAGCTGGTGAAAATAAATTTTTATGGTATACACATGGGCAATCTGAAGATACATTGAAATTCCAAAGGCAACATGTTGCTTATTTGAGCTAAGTAGAGGGTGGGTGCCTGAGGACATGAAGGGGAGGAAGACCTCCTAGGAAGGTGAGATGAGATGTTTAAAAAACATAGGTTTCCTTATTTTGCACATAAGTTTCTTAAGTGAAACGGAATCACCATTAATATTCTTTTTCTGGTACGAGCAGTGTTAAAGGGAAGATAAGGAACTTTTCTGGAATTTGCTGTGTTCTGATTCCCTTTAACTGAAAATGATGTTCATGTGAAAGTGACTCATTTTGAGGCAGCCTTTTCTTAGCACCTGTATCTCTCAGCATCATCCACGTCACAAGTCAGATCATCCCCTCCTCAAGAGAAGCCACCCTGTGACCTCACAATCTCAAGAACATTTTCGTCTCTTACTGTAATGTACTCTATTTTTAAACTGTCTTCCTAACACTTACCTTTATTTGAAATCACCATGTTCCATCTTCTGCTAATTGTTAGTTGCCCTTCTAGAATGTCAGCTCTTGGTGTTACATGCTGAGTTGCTTGAACAGTGCATGGTATATAGAAAGCCTCTAATAAGTACTTATTGAATGAATGAATTTAGCACAAGATTCCTTGGGATCGGGGTCTCGGTATGTTTGTACACATATATAAACATAGAAGTATTTGTATCAACATGGGAAAAGTTCAGGGACAATAGCCATCAATTTAATTTAGAGATGAGAGGGAAGTCATTAGGGAGACGTTTACTTTGTACTTTATAATTTTTTTTTGAATGTTGGGATTATTAAAGATACTTTTGTCTTCTTTTTAGTATGTTTCAAATAAAATCAAGTTTTAAAATGAACAGGGCATTTGGTTTAGCCTAGAGACATATCTTTTGAACTATCATTTCTTTTGGTTACCTCTGCCAGATTTTGTGTGACATTTCCATTTTTGGGGTGAGGCCTCACGATAAAAGGCTATTGACACCCTGGTGTGCATTGGTACATGCCAAACTTATTAACATGGCATCAACACCCTTCACACACCTACTTTTCTAACCCCATCTCCAGTCACTCTCTTATCTTCCTCATTGCTCCAAGCCCTAGTCCACACTTTTCAGATTCCACCCTTTGCAGTTCCATCCAATGCCCTGGAAAACCTACTCGCTCTTCTTCATCTAGCAATAACATAGCTCAGATGCCACTCTCTTATACCTTCTCTTGCTCCTTCAAACACTTTTTTGGCTCTAGTCCCTTGATATTTTCCAAAGAGTACAACCCATCTTGACTATGGAGCTGCAACAGTGTTGTTCTTCTTTGAATCCTCCCCATCTAGCAAAGTCCTTAGCACATATTACACACTCAATAAAAGTTTTTGGAGCTTGAGGAAACATTTGAACAATGTTTAAGATCTTTTAAATTATATTATGATACTAAGTTATAAAATGTCTCCATGGAAACAATGTAATGAAATTTCACCAATTGAAAAACAAGAAGGCAGACTGGTCTAATTTGGTTGGCTAGAACTTTTAAAAATACTGCCTTTTAGCTTCTTTTCAATACATTTAAAGCATAATTGAGAATCTTAGCATCTAATGAATCATTGGATACTATATCAAAAACTAATGATGTACTATGTGTTGGCTAATTGAACATAGTTTAAAAGATAATAAAATTAAAATCATAGCTAAAGAATGCTTCTAAGTGATAAGTTCAAGGGGTAGGTACAGAATGATATGCAATGAACAATTAACATTAAGTAGGTCCACACTGAGTTAAATATAACTTCTGTAATTATATTCACCATCTCAATTTGCCTTACAAGCAAATTTCATGTGGGTGCAGGCCAGGAAAAGTTGGCCTGCTCATGTCCCTGAAGGAATGTGTCTAAATTAAGGATATCCTATTGTGTGAATGTCATAACAAGACATTTAAAGGTTGTAGGAGACATTCAAGACATCCTTTTCTGGTGGAATGATTCAGATAATGTGTCAGCCAACTAATGGATTATTGCCTCAATACATGACACTCCCAGGAATGTATAATGCCCTTAAAATAGAATTACTTTCCTGATAGCAAAAGTGAGTCACTGATACCACAGTTTTTAATGTTTAGAATATGCACAGCATCATGTGGGGATTGTGTTGGGGCCAGAAAAGCCCCAAGTGATTGATTTACTGTTGGGATCACAATAACAGGCCCATGTTTGCAGACAAGCTATGTGTTATTTAGAAATGTTCTTCTTGAAAGGTCTTTGTTGGGTTTGATAGAATCATAAAACTCGAGTCCTGTGGAGTTATATGTTTTCACTCACTTATGTATTTAGCAAACAGTGTTTGAAAGCTTTCCTATTCTGTTGCAGGCACTTTGCACACTATGCATGAAACCACAGTACTTGTACCTTCTTCAAGTCTGAATAGTTCATTTTTGCCCTTGCTTCCCTTGCCTTTGGTGTTGTTCCTAGGAAGAAGTTGCTGCGGCTGAGGTCGAGGAGGTTGCTGCCTATGTTCTCCTCAAGGATTTTGATGGATTCCTTTCTCACACTGAGGTCCTTCATCCATTTTTAGTCTGTTTTTGTGTGGTTAAGAAAATGGTCCGGTTTCATTCTTCTGCATGGGGCTGTCCAGTTTTCTCAACACCATTTGTTGAAGAGGCTATCTTTTTTCCATTGGACATTCTTTCCTGCTTTGTTGCAGATTAGTTGACCATAGAGTTGAGGGTCCATTTCTGGGCTCTCTATTCTGTTCCATAGATCTATGTGTCTGTTTTTATGCTAGTACCATACTGTCTTGATGACTGCAGCTTTGTAATGGAGCTTGAAGTCTGGAATTGTGATGCCACCAGCTTTGGTTTTCTTTTTCAACTTTCCTCTGGCTAGTCAGGGTCTTTTCTCATTCCATACAAATTTTAGGATTATTTGTTCCAATTTTCGGTAAAAGTTGATGGTATTTTGATAGGGATTGCATTAAAAGTGTAGATTGCTGTAGGTAGCATAGACATTTTCACAATATTTGTTCTTCCAATCCATGAGCATGGAATGTTTTTCCATTTCTTTGTGTCTTCCTCAGTTTCTTTCATGAGAATTCTATAGTTTTCTGAGTACAGATTCTTTGCCTCTTTGGTTGGATTTGTTTCTAGGTATCTTATGGTTTCCAGCTGTAAATGGAATCAATTCCTAAATTTCGCTTTTTTGTCTTCTTGTTGGTGTGTAGAAATACAGCTGATCTCTATGCATTGATTTTATATCCTGACAGTTTACTGAATTCCTGTATGAGTTCTAGAAGTTTTGGGGTGGAGTCTTTTGGGTTTTCCACATAAAATATCATATCATCTGCAAAGAGTGAGAGTTTGACTTCGTCTTTGATGATTTGGATGCTTTTAATTTCTTCTTGTTGTCTGATTGCTGAGGCTAGGACTTCTAGTACTATGTTGAACAACAGTGATAGTGGACATCCCTGCCATGTTCCTGATCTTAGGGGAAAAGCCTTCAGTTTTTCCCCATTGAGAATGATATTCACTGTGGGTTTTTCATAGATGGGTTTTATGATATTGAGGTATGTACCCTCAATTTTTTTAAAGAGTTTATTTATTTATTTGACAGACAGAGATCACAAGTAGGCAGAGAGGCAGGCAGAGAGAGAGGAGGAAGCAGGCTTCTCGCTGAGCAGAGAGCCTGATGCGAGGCTCAATCCCAGGACCCTGGGATCATGACCTGAGCCGAAGGCAGAGGCTTAACCCACTGAGCCACCCAGGCGCCCTGTACCCTCAATTTTTTATCCTCAGTATTTATCCCTATACTGTGAAAAGTTTTGATCAAGAAAGAATGCTGTGCTTTGTGAAGTGCTTTTTCAGTATGTATTGAGAGTATTGTATGGTTCTTGTTCTTTTATTAATGTATTGTGTCATATCGATTGATTTGCAGATACTGAACCAACCTTGAAGCCCAGGAATAAATCCCACTTGGTCATGGTGAATATTTTTTTAATGTACTGTTGGATCCTATAGGCTAGTATTTTGGTGAGAGTTTTTGCATCCATGTTCATCAGGGATATTGGTCTGAAATTGTCCTTTTTGATGGTGTCTTTGTCTGATATTGGGTTAAGGTAATGCTGACCTCATAAAATGAGTTTGGAAGTTTTCCTTCCATTTCTATTTTGGAACAGTTTAAGGAGAATAGGTATTAGTTCTTCTTTAAATGTTTGGTAGAATTCCCCCTGGGAAGCCATCTGTCGCTGGGCTCTTTTTTTGTTGGGAGATTTTTGATTACTGCTTCAATTTCCTTACTGGTTAGGGTCTGTTCAGGTTGTCTGTTTCTTCCTGGTTCAGTTTTGGTAGTTTATAGGTCTCTAGGAATGCATCCATTTCTTCCAGATTGTTAAATTTGCTGGCCTATGGTTGCTCATAATATGTTGTTACAATGTATTTCTCTGGTGTTGATTGTGATCTTGCCTCTTTCATTCACGATTTTATTAATTTGTGTCCTTTCTGTTTTGTTTTTGATATATCTGGCCAGGGCTTTATCAGTCTTACTAATTCTTTTTTTGTTTGTTTGTTTGTTTGTAATCTTATTATTTCATTAAAAGAACCAGCTCCTACTTCTGTTGATGTATTCTACTGTTATTTTGGTTTCTGTTTTATTGATTGCACCTCTGATCTTTATCATTTCTCTTTTCCTTCTGGGTTTAGACTTTCTTTGCTGTTCTTTCTCCAGCTCCTTTAGGTTTAGGGTTAGGTTGTGTATTTGAGACCTTTCTGTTTCTTTCGATTAAAAAAAAAAAAAAGTTATGTAAGTCACCATACGGTACATCATTAGTTTTTGATGGATTGTTCCAAGATTCATTGTTTACATATAACACCCAGTGTTGCATGCAATACGTGCTCTTCTTAATACCCATGCCTGGGCCAACCCATCCCTCCACCCCCTCCCCTCTAAAACCTTCAGTTTGTTTCTCACAGTTTGTAGTCTTTCATGGTTCATCTCCTCCTCCAATTTCCCCTCCTTCATTTCCCTCTTCCTTCTAATGTCCTCCTTGCTATTCATTATGTTCCACAAATAAGTGAAACCATATGATCATTGACTTTCTCTGCTTAACTGTTTCACTCAGCATAATCTCCTCCAGTCTCAGGCATATTGATGTAAAATTTGGTTATTCATCCTTTCTCATGGCTGAGTAATATTCCATTGCATATATAGACCACATCTTCTTTATCCATTTGCCTGATGAAGGGTGTCTCTTCTCTTTCAACAGTCTGGCTGTTGTGGACATTGCTGCTATGAACACTGGGATGCATATGGCCCTTCTTTTCACTACATCTGTATCTTTTCACTACATATGACCTAGTGCAATTGCTGGATCATAGGGTAGCTCTATTTTTATTTATTTATTTTAAGGTTTTTACTTTGTCTTTTATTTTCAGAAATTTAATCACAATTTTGTCTTTACATGGAGTTCTTTGGACTTCTCCTGTTTTCATTTCACTTATTCTAATATATCAATTTGTTTCTTTCATTAAATACAAGAAAAGTTCAGCCACTATTTCTTCAATTACTCTTTTTGTCCCGTTTTCCTCTCCATTCTTTCTGGCATGGTAGTGATACAAATGTTATATTTTTGTTATTTTCTTTCGGGTCCTTGTGTCTCCATTTATGGTGTTTTCTTGTTTTTGTTTTGTTACTATTTTCTATTTTATCTCTGGTTTTCATATTGGATAAAGTCTATTTTTTTGAGGAACCTCCCACTGTTTTCCATAGTGACCGCACCAATGAGCATTCCCACCAACACTGTAAGAGGGATCCCCTTCCCCACATCCTCTCCAACATTTGTTGTTTCTTGGCTTGTTAATTTTTGCCATTCTAACTGGTGTAAGATGGTATCTCAATGTGATTTTGATTTGAATTTCTCTGAGGGTAATGATGATGAACACTTTTTCATGTGTCTGTTAGCCATTTGAATGTCTTTTTTGGAGAAGTGTCAACTTATATCTTCTGCACATTTTTTGATTTGTTTATTTGTTGGGTGTTGAGTTTGAGAAGTTCTTTATATATATTGGATATCAGCCCTTTGTCTGTAGCTGGCTTTTTGAAGTAATTAATAAGATCAATCAACCACTGGCCAGGCTAGTCCAAAAGAAAAGAGAAAGGAGCCAAATTAATAAAATCATGAATGTAAGGGGAGGGATCATGACTAACACCAAGGAAATAGAAACAGTCATCAGAAATGATTATCAATAGTATATGCCAATAACTGAAGCAACCTATAAGAAATGGATGCATTCCCAGAATCCTATAAACTTCCAAGACAGAAACAAGAAGAAATTGACAACCTGGATAGACCAGTAATTAGTAACGAGATTGAAGCAGTGATCAAAAACCTCCCAAAAAACAAGAGTCCAGGAACTGATGGATTCCCTAGGGAATTCTACCAAATATTCAAAGAAGAAATAATACCTATTCTCCTGAAGCTGTTTAAAGAAACAAAAACAGAAGGAAATTTTCCAGGCTCTTTCTATGAGGCCAACATCACCTTGATCCCCAAACCATCAAAGACCCCATCAAAAAGGAGAATTTCAGACCAATATCCCTGATGAATATGGATGCCAAGATTCTCAACAAGATCCTAGCTAATAGGATCCAACTGTACATTAAAAGATTATCCATCATGAACAGGTGGGGTTTATCCCTTTGTTGTTTCTTGAGAAAAGCGTGTATTGCTATATACTTTCCTCTTAGGACCACCTTTGCTGCATCCCAAAGATTTTGAACAATTGTGTTTCTGTTTTCATTTGTTTCCATCAGTTTCTTAAATTCTTCTTTAATTTCCTGGTTGCCCCAGTCATTCTTTAGTGTGATGTTCTTTAGCCTCTATATATTTGAGTTGTTTCCAACTTTCCTTTTGTGACTGAGTTCAGTTTCAAAGCACTGTGGTCTGAAAATATTCAGGGAATGATCCCAATCTTTTGGTTCCAGTTGAGACCTGATTTGTGACCCCAGATGTTATCTACTCTAGAGAATGTTCCATGTACAATAGAGAAGAATGTGTATTCTTTTGCTTTGGGATGGAATGTTCTGAATATATCTGTGATGTTCATCTGGTCCATTGTGTCATTTAAAGACTTTATTTCCTTGTTGATCTTTTGTTTAGATGATTTGTCCATTTCAGTGAGGGAGGTATTAAAGTCCCCTACTATTATTGTGTTATTGTCAATGTGTTTCTTAGATTTTGTTATTAACTGGTTCATATAATTGACTGCTCCTATGTTAGGGGCATATTTAAATTGTTATATCTTCTTGTTGGTCAGACACTTTAAGTATGATATAGTGTCCTTCCTCAACTCTCATTATAGTCTTTGTTTTAAAATCTAATTTGTCTGATGTAAAGGTTGCCACCCCAGCTTTCCTTTGATGTCCATTAGCATGGTAAATTATTTTCCACCCCCTCACTTTAAATCTGGAGGTATCTTTGGGTCTAAAATGAGTCTCTTCCAGATAGCATATTGATGAGTCTTGTTTTTCATCCATTCTGATACCCTGTGTCTTTTGTTTGGGGCATTTAGCCCATTTGCATTCAGGGTAACTATTGAAAGATATTAATTTAGTGCTATTGTATTCCATGTAAGCTGACTGTTACTATATATTGTCTCTGTTCCTTTCTGGTCTATGTTACTTTTAGGCTCTCTCTTTGCTTAGAGGGCCTTTCAATATTTCCTGTAAGGCTGGTTTGGTGTCTGTAAATTCTTATAGTTTTTGTTTGTCCTGGAGGCTTTTTATCTCTTCTTTTATTTTCAATGAAAACCTAGATGGATATAGTATTCTTGGCTGCATATTTTTCTTGTTTAGTGCTCTGAATATATCATGCCAGTTCTTTCTGGCCTGCCAGATCTTTGGGGGTTGGTCCGCTGCCAATCTAATATTTCTACCATTGTATGTTATAGACCTCTTGTCCTGAGCTTTCAGGATTTTCTTTATCTCTGAGACTTGTAAGTTTTACTATTATATGATAGGATGTTGACCTATTTTCATTGAATCTGAGGGGGTTCTCTGTGCATCCTAGATTTTGATGCCTGTTTCCTTTCCCAAATTTGGGGAGTTCTCTGCTATAATTTGCTCCAATATACCTTCTGCCCCACATTCTTTCTTCTTCCTTCTGGGATCCAAATTAATCTAATATTGTTTCATTTTATAGTATCACTCATCTCTTGTTCTCCCCCTTGTGATCCAGTAGCTGTTTATCTCTCTTTTTCTCAGCTTCTTTATTATCCATCATTTGGTCTTTTATATCACTAATTCTCTCTTCTGTCTCATTTATTCTAGCCATTAGAGCCTCCATTTTTTTTTATTATTGCACACCATTAAAAGCCTTTTTTATTTCAACTTGGTTAGATTTTAGTTCTTTTATTTCTCCAGAAAGGGATTCTCTAGTATCTTCTATGCTTTTCTCAAGCCCAGCTACTATCTTTGTAATCATCATTCTGAACTCTAGTTCTGACATATTGATTAGGTCCCTGGTAGTCAGTACCACCTCTTGTTCTTTTTTATGAGGTGAGATTTTCCATTTTGTCATTTTGTCCAGAAAAGAATAGATGAATGAAAGAACAAAATGCTTGAAGGGTAACATCAACCACAGAAAGATAAGCATTAAATAAATCAGAAGAGACCTGAAACCAGGGGGAAAGAAAGGGGAAAAAAATAAGAATATGATCAGCCTGGTAAATAGAATTGAGCCACACCCTAGCTTCTAGGTTTATTTTGGTCTTTTAGAAGAAACTGCCTTCCAAAATTTTAAAGAAAGAAAAACTTATTTGTATATACAAAAATAAGGGTAAATACGATGAAGGGATGGAATATGACTGTAAAGATGAAAATTTAAAAAGATTTTTTAAAAGGGAATTGATAAGATGTTGGTTAAAAAATAGGAAAGAAGAAATTTTCAAAAAAATAGAAAAAGAAAAATTTTTTTTAAAATTTACTTTGAAAGAAGACTAAATAATCACGGGGAAAAAAAGACATGAATTTCATGTGCTGTATTCCCCTAGCGCTAGAGTTTTGCAGTTCTCAGTGATTGGTGAACTTGGTATTGGCTTGATATTCTTACTGATCTTCTGGGGGACAGGCCTGTTGCAGTGATTCTCAAATGTCTTAGCCCAGTGCAGAATTGCACCACCCTTGCCAGGGGCCAGGCTAAGTAATCTGGTTGCATCTGCTCTCAGTACTTTTTGTTCCATAAAAGCTTTCTGTGTAGCTTTAGAATATGAGAATGAAAATGGTGGCCTCTCACTTTCTGACCCCAGAGGAGCCAAGAGCTCAGGGTCCTACTCCTCAGTGTGCCCTCAGAGAAAATAAGTCAATCAGTCCTGTCTCCCTGGTCTTTGGTTGCACTCTGTGCTCACCTGGCCTGTGACTGATCATTTCTATCTCTGGCACATGACCCTGTTTGGAATTTCCAAACTCAGCAGACTCCTGCAGAGTGCTCCTGTGCCACTTCTCCTGGTGGAGGAAGGGGAGGTCCTCCCTGGATCTGCCATTTGTCCCTGCTCAAAGAGTAGTGGCCCAACTGTGCTGCTAATTACCATTTATGGCAACCCTGAGGTTGCCATACTCCAAAGGTTTGGCTCCAGCTATCTCCCTGGATTCAATAGTTGGGAGCTCTGCCACAATCAGGCACCTTCAGTCTTTTTTTGACCCTGAGCATCCTGAGACCACACTGTACCAACAAAGCTTCCATCCCCTGCTTAGCCACTGGAAGAACATCCCTCAGTGGAGTAGACTTCTAAACATTCTGATTTTGTGCTCCACTGCTCTATGACTTGCCAGTAGTCAGCTAACGGAGGCTCCCTCCCCCACCCACAGTCTATGTTCCCAAATATCACCTCAGATTCACTTCTCTGCACATCCTACCATCCAGAAAGTATTTGCTTTTCTGTTCATAAAATGACTACTATTCTTTTCTTCTATCTCCTGTTGAGTTTATAAGTGTTCAGAATGGTTTGACAACTATCTAGCTGAATTCCTGGGACCAGACATAATTTAGGTCTCCTACTCCTCTGCCATCCTGCTCGTCCCTCAGAAAAGAGAATCTTAAGCAGGCTCCCTGCTGAGTAGGGCTAGATGCAGGACTCTATATGATGACCCTGAGATCATGAACCTGCTCCAAATCAAGAGTTAGATGCTTAACCACCTGAGCCATCCAGTTACCCCAGCATCCATCCTTCTGTATGTATCTTTTTCTCCCCACTTCCATCCTAAATAGTTTGTCCACCCATGGATTTATCTGAAATGATTTTTTCTCTCTTTTCTCCCCTTATTTATTGTATCAGACAGTCTTTAGGCAGATACCTTCAATAGGAGATCACAATTCTTATATTTTTGAGGAATACAGTAGAAATAAATCTTATTCAAAAATCCTTAATAGTAGAGAATAGATATTTTTCCCACTCAGTAACCTTGAGTTTACCCCCTCTGTTCATGACTTAACATAAACTCAGACATACCTCAAATTTATAAATTATACTTCCAGACCAAGGTACTAAGAAGCGATTTCATATCCAGAGTTTGGTGTTGACCTAAATGACTAAACGATACATTATTTGTTTTTAATTCCATTTGAATGGAAACCTAATGCAGAAACCTAATGACATATGACATATGATCATGGAATGCCTTGAATTTTATCAGTCAATGCCCCCAGTAGCAGCTTTTATGGCACAAATGGAAATTTTACAACAAATCAAAAATTTCTGTTCTGCAAAGGGAGTGGAAAGTGGGAATGCTCCTAGTGAGAAGAACTGTGAGCACACACATGGCTATACATTTTGTTTGGAGGAGAATGAGCTGAGGGGATGGTGTTTATGGGCTGTTGGCAAATGGTGAAAATCTTTCTTGCTTAGTCTGAGATCTGAAAGCAGAAAGATTGAAAGAGAATAATTTAGACAGAAATGGGCATGTAGAAAGAAAGGGTTCCCTCTCTATGTACCATATCATTTCCCACCAGAGTATCACTTGAAAGGTTACAGATGAGTCTGGGATAATATAGCCCATCTTTCTCCTCAGATGATCCAGTATTTACACTGGAGACCATGAACAAAGGAACCAAATGGCACAAAACACAGAGGATTTGCATGGAACCAACAGAATTTGCTCCTCTCACCATGGCTGTCTCTGCTGAATGTACTGTTTGTCAGCAGCAGAGACTTATGTCAAGCCCTTAATAGGGTAGCATACCTTTTGAAAATGAATAATACCACATTGAAGCAACTTGATTTAAAGTTGGGAAGCTTGTTACAGCGTCTATATTTTGCAGGTAATTACTTAATTCCCTTTTGCTCTAAAAAGGTACTCAGGAGAAGAAGGACATAAAAGAATTTGATTTACATGGTACTGAAGGACAAATGCCAATAAATGATCCTCTCTCTCATGAAGATACAATGGATGCTCAAAATTATTTGAGGCAGATTAATTACACGAGGGGCTGGTCAGATCCTGAGACAAGGAAAGTTTCCCTGCATTCATAAGAGCTCTTAAATGCAACCACTGCTCCCTGACTGAATTAGCTGCTGCTCATTGAGGTATGGGACACTGATATGGGAAGAACGCAGTAAATGTTACCTGCATATTTAAGGGACTATCCCTTCTTTGCTAAGGATAAATTCAAATGCGCATCTTGCTTAGTACTCAGTCCAAGTTTCATGTCTGCTTGTCCTGATATATTTATATGTGTGTCCTTGAACAGGAGCAAAAGACCCAGTTTTTGATCTGAGGCTGTTCATTTTTACCAACAAACATCAGACAGTGAGATTTTCTCATCTGGAAAATGTAGAATCCAACTTCAGGGATGTTGTCATAGGGCTCACAATAGATAATGCATGTGATGTGCAATATGTGTATAGGTCTCTATGTCAGGAATGCTATACAATGAAACAAAACACCATGTGGGATGAATAATGTCACAGGATTTAACACTACATGAAAAACTAATGGGAGTTGGGGGAAATTGAAGGGGGAGAGATTGTGGACTCTGGAGGGAAGTGGGGTGGGTGGTTGGGTGAGCCTGGTGGTGCGTATTGTGGAGGGCACATATTGCATGGAGCACTGGGTGTGGTGTGTAAACAATGAATTCTGGAACACTGAAGAGAAATTTTAAAAAATAAATAATTTAAAAACAACAACAAAAAACTAATGAAGTACTATACAGCGGCTAACTGAACATAATTTAAAAAATTAAATTAAATTTTAAAAAGATATACAGGTAAGAGCTCCTGCTTTGATAAAGAAAATTCAGAGATTATGGAAAGAATAAAGCAGAATATGTAGATCATAAATATATTAAAAATAATAAGATTTTTATGATGATCAGTACCAAAAGCTAAGAAAAGTTATGAGGACTTGTTTCCCTGAGTTACTGGTAGGTAGGTGAAGATAATGATTCAGTGTCAAAGCAGAGACTAACAACCATATTGAGGATGCACCAAAGTGACACATGACCATCTACACAGGAGGAAGAGAACAGGGGAAAGTATTACGTACGCCATCAAGTTGATAGAAAAGTTCTTAAACAAATGAGTAACAGAAACTATGGTGATAATATACTAGTTTTGAGCAAAGCCCAGTAAGTGAATTCCTCCTCCAAAAGAAAAATTACTTAACAAAGGTTGTGTGCAGAAAAGGGTAGTTTATGGCAAGGAAGACAGGAGCAGAAAGACTGGTGGCAGTTGGACATACAACAAAGGTAGCAAGAAGTAGTCTTACAGGAGGTGGTCTAAAAGCACCTTGGATGCAAGAAGAGCTGGCAACAGCTAGACACAACACCTTTGCCCATTGCACCAGAACCACAGCAGCTGAGCTGACAACAACTATACCTGCAGCAGGGGGGCTGGCAGCAGGGGGTTTGAGTGCAAGTTTGGTGGCAGCAGAAAGGATGGCAACGGGTGGACCCACAGCATTTTGGTCCACAAACACTGTAACGACAGAATCTGGAACTGCAAGATCTGGACCAGAATTAGGTAGTTTAACAGCTACTTGGGTGGCAGAAGCAGCAAGGCTGGTGGCAGAAGGACCTAGAACAAATGGGAAAAATCAGAGGTTTCTGCAGCATGTAGGCTGACAGAGACTAGAGAAGCACGAGTTGGTCATGGTGTCCAAGTAGAGGAGGAGCTTCTGATCAGGGGTGAGTTTCTCAGATCCATTTCTCTATTCCTGTTGTGGGGATTATCTGCCCAGGACACCAGGAAGCTAGGAGAAATAAACAGGAATAACCTAGTTGTTCACCTTGATTTGTGAAGTTACTATGGAGCTGGGAAGAGGATGGTGCTACATAAATATTATAAGCCTTTAAATATAAGAACTTAATGAATTTCTTAATTGAGAATGACACAGAGAAACATTGTCAGATGAAAACAAGGTTGTAACATCAGCATCTGCATTTCTGCTACATGAATTTCATCATGTGATAAAATTCCCACTGGCCTGAAAAGTGGTTGGTGAGTCAATTTCGTGGTCCTTCCCCAGCACTGGTCCCAAGGTTGCAAGTACACTGGCAATACACCTGAAGTGAGGAGCATAGTGTTGATTGTGTTCAAACTGGTGAACTGAAATGATGCCTGAGCCCAAGTCGGTTTCCCCACCAAGCCGGATTCCAGACTCCCACAGCAGCTGTATCTTGGAGCCCCCACCCCCCAGCTGCATATCCCAGTACAATCAAAGACTCTGGGCTGCAGGATATGCGAGTTCAACTCCTCCGTCTGTGAAGGCAGAATCAAGCAGGGCGATAGAAACAGGCGCAGGACACCCAGACGAAGCAAGCAACAGTCACTGAACGTCCTGAGAGACAGCAGTCCGGCGTCACACCGAAAAGCAGAGGGCTTTTCCAGGACATGGAAACGTCCGTGACACAAGTGGGGCAATTCGGGGGATAACGGGATGAGTTGGAGACTCTCATCCTCTCCTTGTTTACCCGCCAAGCCTGTTCCCCAGTGTCACTGGGTATACAGTTCTCGTTTTCTCTTCCTCCCTACTTGCCTGCATCCGTCTTCCTCCCTGTCTCCCTGCCTCCCTCCTCCTCCGCTCTTCCTTCCTCTTCCTCCTGTGTCTTCCTCTTATACAAATGTGTGCCTGTCCACCATCGTGAAGAGGGAAATACTGGGTCTAAGAGCAGAAGACCGTAGACCGGGGATGGCGCCTTCAATATGCCAGCCGTGTATCTCGCATATTCCTGTGCTCGGGACAACTTCTACCCAGCAGATCCGCATCTCTGGGCCTCGTGGCCGTTTTCATGGCGCAGCAGGATGGCACGCTGCCAGTGCATGCCACACCGAGAGAAATGCTCAACCAGTGCTTCTGAAGAGCCGGTTTGTCGAGATGCCAGCTCCCTTGTCGCTGAATTAGGGGAATCCCAATGAGTGTATTACGTCCTTTCTGATCTCGCTCTCGGGTATAAGCTTCCCGTGCAAGCTGGGACCCTGGACTGACAGTGCGTCTTGCCTGCGTCGCTTTCCCGCCCTCCGGCCACTGGCATCTAACCTCCCCAGTGAAGCTACGTGCCTGGTCGCTGTTCTTCAGTGTCTCTTCTGGGAGGTACCATGCGCTGACGTGACTTTCAGCCATCTCGGTCTTGAGTTCCTGATCCCTGCAGCGGGAACCTTGAGCCCTAAGTTGAAAATTACTTCAGGAATTCAAGAAAATGTACATGAAGCATCTGGCCGGTACTTAGCAAGTAGGGAGCAGCCCAGGTCCTGTCCGTTTCTCGTTGCTCAGCACAGCTCACAATCCCCCAACTCCTAAGAACCAGCAAGAGGCAAGTGCGGCGTTGGCAGTCTGTTGAGAGCCTCCTGGATAGCTGGTCTCCAGGGCTGGTGGGTGCCCGGGACAGAAGCCGTCCTAGCCCCTCAGAGGTCCGTCACTGCCCGTGGGAAGTGACCCAGGGCCTTCATCTGCCCTTCCCGTCAGAGCCTGGATCCGGCCTCACATCGCTGAGCGCCGAGGCAGCGTCGTGCATGAGTGCGGGACCAGAGGCGCCGGCCTCGGATCTGTCGGGACTCCGGTGAAGGCCCAGGCTCTTTTCTCTTTCTTCCTCCTCACGTGGGTCTCACCCCCACCCATCCCCAGAAGAGGCCCGTTGGTTTCCCTCCAGCGCTTCAGGGTTCCTTCCCCAGAGGCCGGAGGTTGTTTGCTTCCCTTCAGCGCTTCCGAGCTCACGGATTACTCCAAGGCAACGCACACGCCCAGCGCAGGGGCTCTCGGTCGGTGACGTCCCCCGTCCTTCCTTTTCTCGGTGCCCTGTAGATCCTGAGGCCATATCGCGTGCCAGTTGCGGAGCATGACGTGTTTGTCCCAAAACTGCCCGAGTCGCTGCACACCCCTGCCACCCCCGCCCCCCGATCCCGCCTCCCGCCGAGGTCGTGAGGACCAGAAGGCACAAGCAGAATGGGCCTTCCATGACCCCGGGAGATGTGCGTGTGCAGACGCGGCCCACGGGCGCGAGGCCTCCGCAGGCTCCCCTGTCTCTGAGCGGGAGGAGTGCACGTTGCGCAGGCTGGTGCCGACCACCGCGAAAGGGCCCCCGTGTTCCCAGGAGCTCTAACGGGCAAGGCCGCTGCCGTGACACTGGGCTGGAGGTCCCTGCGTGGTGCCACTCGGCTGTCTACCACTTTGTCCCAGATATCACCCGCATCTACAGGACAAGAGGACCTCCGCGGGCCTCGAAGACCCTCAGACCAGCATCTTGCTGGTGCTCTGGCCCAGGCTGTTGCCTAACTCGCCTGCTCCTGGGTATGTGAGCGCCCTTGAGCAAGGGCCGGAGACGTAGCCTGGCGCCTGAGTGCTTCCCTGTCAGCTCAGCTCTGGGACAGAACGTCCCTAGATTCCCTCATCCTCACATGGAGATAGGAATTTGTGGGGGCAGGCTAGGAGTCTCCAAACGGGTAATTAGTGCATGTGGGCTTTGACCTGTACAGAAACCGTTTGGTCGCGCATGCCGTACGGGGACACGGACAGCGTTATGGTATGCAGATCGGTACTGGGTTTATTAAGACACTCATGTGAGAGTCCCTGTGTCTAGGGAGACATGCAGAAGGGTCCCGACAGGAAGAAATCAGCATCCAAGGACCATGAATGCACCGAGAAGGAAACCCTCCTTGCGCAGACACCAATAGTTGCAAAAGAATGCATTTCTACCAGGTGTGAGGGGCTTTATTTCTCCAAGGTCATCAGGCAGGATGACCATCTTGACTGTGGAGTCAGGGCAGAGATCTTGACTCCATGTCCGGATGCATGACGCTGGCAGGGGACTCCCAAGACCTGAGGAAGAAGAGAATCAGGAGAAGTGGTCCACACTTCCTCCAGCCACTTCCCAAGGCTTTGAACAGGCAGGTGAGTAGCGGAAATGTTGGCGACTGCATGCTGGGTTTGGGCAACGTTTGGCAGTGTCCGTTTCCCCGCTGGCCAATCGGTGCTGTGTGCCGTTGTGGGTTGTTGGTGAGGCGGTTGTCAGGAGGAAGTGTGGCAGCCGCCGGACACGCAGCAGGGGTGGCCGCGGCCGCCGTGGGTATGTGTTGGTCCTCCAGCAGGCGTTATGGCGGCGGTTTGGCTGGCAAGCAGGCTAGCAGCAGCTGGATCCACAGCCCTGGGCGAGGCATCCAGGCAAGCAGCAACAGGTGGGGTGGTAGCAGGTCCTCGTGCAGTACACAGGGGTACAGCAGGCTGGCTGACAGCAGCTGGAGCCACAGCAAGTTTGTCCGCAGCCGCTGGACCCGCAGCAGCTGGGCTGACAGCAGCTGGACACACAGCAGCTGGGCCGGCAGCAGGTGGTCCTGCAGCAGGTGGTCTGGCAGCAAGTTGGGCGGCAGCAGCAAGGCTGGCAGCAGCAGGACCCACAGCAGCTGGACCCGCAGCCGCCGCCGCACCCGTAGCAGCTGGGCCGGCAGCAGGTGGTCCTGCAGCAGGTGGTCTGGCAGCAAGTTGGGCGGCAGCAGCAAGGCTGGCAGCAGCAGGACCCACAGCAGCTGGACCCGCAGCCGCCTTGTCCACAGCCACCGCCGCACCCGCAGCAGCTGGGCTGGCAGCAGGTGGTCCTGCAGCAGGTGGTCCTGCAGCACGTAGGCTGGCAGCAAGGGGAGCAGCACGATTCGGTCATGGTGTCACAGGTGGAGGGGGAGCTTCTGTTCCGAGGTGAGTTTCTCAGATTCATTTGTCTCGTCCTCCTGGGGGGATTTTATGCACCGGGTCCCCACATTTGGACCAATGGGCATGACTTCCTTGCCCATTGTTGACATTGTTTTCCTGATGATGCGGGAATGGAAGAAGAGGAAGTTTTTTTCCCCCTAATGTTAGGAATCTTTAGCAAATAAGTGCTTAACGTGTTTCTTAATTGGGGAGAACTCGTGGAAACATTTCAGATGAAAACAAGGTGGTCACATCAGCATCTGCGTTCGTGCTCTATGAATTTCATTGTGTGTTACAAGTCCCACTGGCCTGGGAAGAGGTTGTCGAGTCGGCTTGGCGGTCCTTCCCCGGCGCTGGTCCCTGGCTTACATGTAGACTGGCAGCATGCCTCGTGAGGAAGTGGCAACATGCCTAGCGATGAGCCGAAGTCATGCCTGAGCCCAAGACGGTTTCCCCACCAAGCCGGATTCCAGACTCCCACAGGCATCTGTCTCTTGGAGCCCCCACCCCCCACCCCCAGCTGCATATCCCAGTGCGATCAAAGACTCTGGGCTGCAGGATATGCGAGTTCATCTCCTCCGTCTGTGAAGGCAGAATCAAGCAGGGCGATAGAAACAGCCGCAGGACACCCAGACGAAGCAAGCAGCAGTCACCGAACTTCCTGAGAGACAGCAGTCCCGCGTCACGCAGCAAAGCAGAGGGCTTTTCCACGGCGTGGGACCGTCCGAGACACAAGTGGGGCAGTTCGGGGGATAACGGGATGAGTTGGAGACTCTCGTCCTGTCCTTGTTAACCCGCCAAGCCTGTTCCCCAGCGTCACTGGGTATACAGTTCTCGTTTTCTCTTCCTCCCTTCTTGCCTGCGTCCGTCTACCTCCCTGTCTCCCTGCCTCCCTCCTCCTCCGCTCTTCCTTCCTCTTCCTCCTGTGTCTTCCTCTTATACAAATGTGTGCCTGTCCACCATCGTGAAGAAGGAAATACTGGGTCTGAGAGCAGAAGACCGTAGACCGGGGATGGCGCCTTCAATATGCCAGCCGTGTATCTCGCATCTTCCTGTGCTCGGGACAACTTCTACCCAGCAGATCCGCATCTCTGGGCCTCGTGGCCGTTTTCATGGCGCAGCAGGATGGCACGCTGCCAGTGCATGCCACACCGAGAGAAATGCTCAACCAGTGCTTCTGGAGAGCCGGTTTGTAGAGATGCCAGCTCCCTTGTCGCTGAATTAGGGGAATCCCAATGAGTGTATTACGTCCTTTCTGATCTCGCTCTCGGGTATAAGCTTCCCGTGCAAGCTGGGACCCTGGACTGACAGTGCGTCTTGCCTGCGTCGCTTTCCCGCCCTCCGGCCACTGGCATCTAACCTCCCCAGTGAAGCTACGTGCCTGGTCGCTGTTCTTCAGTGTCTCTTCTGGGAGGTACCATGCGCTGACGTGACTTTCAGCCATCTCGGTCTTGAGTTCCTGATCCCTGCAGCGGGAACCTTGAGCCCTAAGTTGAAAATTACTTCAGGAATTCAAGAAAATGTACATGAAGCATCTGGCCGGTACTTAGCAAGTAGGGAGCAGCCCAGGTCCTGTCCGTTTCTCGTTGCTCAGCACAGCTCACAATCCCCCAACTCCTAAGAACCAGCAAGAGGCAAGTGCGGCGTTGGCAGTCTGTTGAGAGCCTCCTGGATAGCTGGTCTCCAGGGCTGGTGGGTGCCCGGGACAGAAGCCGTCCTAGCCCCTCAGAGGTCCGTCACTGCCCGTGGGAAGTGACCCAGGGCCTTCATCTGCCCTTCCCGTCAGAGCCTGGATCCGGCCTCACATCGCTGAGCGCCGAGGCAGCGTCGTGCATGAGTGCGGGACCAGAGGCGCCGGCCTCGGATCTGTCGGGACTCCGGTGAAGGCCCAGGCTCTTTTCTCTTTCTTCCTCCTCACGTGGGTCTCACCCCCACCCATCCCCAGAAGAGGCCCGTTGGTTTCCCTCCAGCGCTTCAGGGTTCCTTCCCCAGAGGCCGGAGGTTGTTTGCTTCCCTTCAGCGCTTCCGAGCTCACGGATTACTCCAAGGCAACGCACACGCCCAGCGCAGGGGCTCTCGGTCGGTGACGTCCCCCGTCCTTCCTTTTCTCGGTGCCCTGTAGATCCTGAGGCCATATCGCGTGCCAGTTGCGGAGCATGACGTGTTTGTCCCAAAACTGCCCGAGTCGCTGCACACCCCTGCCACCCCCGCCCCCCGATCCCGCCTCCCGCCGAGGTCGTGAGGACCAGAAGGCACAAGCAGAATGGGCCTTCCATGACCCCGGGAGATGTGCGTGTGCAGACGCGGCCCACGGGCGCGAGGCCTCCGCAGGCTCCCCTGTCTCTGAGCGGGAGGAGTGCACGTTGCGCAGGCTGGTGCCGACCACCGCGAAAGGGCCCCCGTGTTCCCAGGAGCTCTAACGGGCAAGGCCGCTGCCGTGACACTGGGCTGGAGGTCCCTGCGTGGTGCCACTCGGCTGTCTACCACTTTGTCCCAGATATCACCCGCATCTACAGGACAAGAGGACCTCCGCGGGCCTCGAAGACCCTCAGACCAGCATCTTGCTGGTGCTCTGGCCCAGGCTGTTGCCTAACTCGCCTGCTCCTGGGTATGTGAGCGCCCTTGAGCAAGGGCCGGAGACGTAGCCTGGCGCCTGAGTGCTTCCCTGTCAGCTCAGCTCTGGGACAGAACGTCCCTAGATTCCCTCATCCTCACATGGAGATAGGAATTTGTGGGGGCAGGCTAGGAGTCTCCAAACGGGTAATTAGTGCATGTGGGCTTTGACCTGTACAGAAACCGTTTGGTCGCGCATGCCGTACGGGGACACGGACAGCGTTATGGTATGCAGATCGGTACTGGGTTTATTAAGACACTCATGTGAGAGTCCCTGTGTCTAGGGAGACATGCAGAAGGGTCCCGACAGGAAGAAATCAGCATCCAAGGACCATGAATGCACCGAGAAGGAAACCCTCCTTGCGCAGACACCAATAGTTGCAAAAGAATGCATTTCTACCAGGTGTGAGGGGCTTTATTTCTCCAAGGTCATCAGGCAGGATGACCATCTTGACTGTGGAGTCAGGGCAGAGATCTTGACTCCATGTCCGGATGCATGACGCTGGCAGGGGACTCCCAAGACCTGAGGAAGAAGAGAATCAGGAGAAGTGGTCCACACTTCCTCCAGCCACTTCCCAAGGCTTTGAACAGGCAGGTGAGTAGCGGAAATGTTGGCGACTGCATGCTGGGTTTGGGCAACGTTTGGCAGTGTCCGTTTCCCCGCTGGCCAATCGGTGCTGTGTGCCGTTGTGGGTTGTTGGTGAGGCGGTTGTCAGGAGGAAGTGTGGCAGCCGCCGGACACGCAGCAGGGGTGGCCGCGGCCGCCGTGGGTATGTGTTGGTCCTCCAGCAGGCGTTATGGCGGCGGTTTGGCTGGCAAGCAGGCTAGCAGCAGCTGGATCCACAGCCCTGGGCGAGGCATCCAGGCAAGCAGCAACAGGTGGGGTGGTAGCAGGTCCTCGTGCAGTACACAGGGGTACAGCAGGCTGGCTGACAGCAGCTGGAGCCACAGCAAGTTTGTCCGCAGCCGCTGGACCCGCAGCAGCTGGGCTGACAGCAGCTGGACACACAGCAGCTGGGCCGGCAGCAGGTGGTCCTGCAGCAGGTGGTCTGGCAGCAAGTTGGGCGGCAGCAGCAAGGCTGGCAGCAGCAGGACCCACAGCAGCTGGACCCGCAGCCGCCGCCGCACCCGTAGCAGCTGGGCCGGCAGCAGGTGGTCCTGCAGCAGGTGGTCTGGCAGCAAGTTGGGCGGCAGCAGCAAGGCTGGCAGCAGCAGGACCCACAGCAGCTGGACCCGCAGCCGCCTTGTCCACAGCCACCGCCGCACCCGCAGCAGCTGGGCTGGCAGCAGGTGGTCCTGCAGCAGGTGGTCCTGCAGCACGTAGGCTGGCAGCAAGGGGAGCAGCACGATTCGGTCATGGTGTCACAGGTGGAGGGGGAGCTTCTGTTCCGAGGTGAGTTTCTCAGATTCATTTGTCTCGTCCTCCTGGGGGGATTTTATGCACCGGGTCCCCACATTTGGACCAATGGGCATGACTTCCTTGCCCATTGTTGACATTGTTTTCCTGATGATGCGGGAATGGAAGAAGAGGAAGTTTTTTTCCCCCTAATGTTAGGAATCTTTAGCAAATAAGTGCTTAACGTGTTTCTTAATTGGGGAGAACTCGTGGAAACATTTCAGATGAAAACAAGGTGGTCACATCAGCATCTGTGTTCGTGCTCTATGAATTTCATTGTGTGTTACAAGTCCCACTGGCCTGGGAAGAGGTTGTCGAGTCGGCTTGGCGGTCCTTCCCCGGCGCTGGTCCCTGGCTTACATGTAGACTGGCAGCATGCCTCGTGAGGAAGTGGCAACATGCCTAGCGATGAGCCGAAGTCATGCCTGAGCCCAAGACGGTTTCCCCACCAAGCCGGATTCCAGACTCCCACAGGCATCTGTCTCTTGGAGCCCCCACCCCCCACCCCCAGCTGCATATCCCAGTGCGATCAAAGACTCTGGGCTGCAGGATATGCGAGTTCATCTCCTCCGTCTGTGAAGGCAGAATCAAGCAGGGCGATAGAAACAGCCGCAGGACACCCAGACGAAGCAAGCAGCAGTCACCGAACTTCCTGAGAGACAGCAGTCCCGCGTCACGCAGCAAAGCAGAGGGCTTTTCCACGGCGTGGGACCGTCCGAGACACAAGTGGGGCAGTTCGGGGGATAACGGGATGAGTTGGAGACTCTCGTCCTGTCCTTGTTAACCCGCCAAGCCTGTTCCCCAGCGTCACTGGGTATACAGTTCTCGTTTTCTCTTCCTCCCTTCTTGCCTGCGTCCGTCTACCTCCCTGTCTCCCTGCCTCCCTCCTCCTCCGCTCTTCCTTCCTCTTCCTCCTGTGTCTTCCTCTTATACAAATGTGTGCCTGTCCACCATCGTGAAGAAGGAAATACTGGGTCTGAGAGCAGAAGACCGTAGACTGGGGATGGCGCCTTCAATATGCCAGCCGTGTATCTCGCATCTTCCTGTGCTCGGGACAACTTCTACCCCGCAGATCCGCATCTCTGGGCCTCGTGGCCGTTTTCATGGCGCAGCAGGATGGCACGCTGCCAGTGCATGCCACACCGAGAGAAATGCTCAACCAGTGCTTCTGGAGAGCCGGTTTGTAGAGATGCCAGCTCCCTTGTCGCTGAATTAGGGGAATCCCAATGAGTGTATTACGTCCTTTCTGATCTCGCTCTCGGGTATAAGCTTCCCGTGCAAGCTGGGACCCTGGACTGACAGTGCGTCTTGCCTGCGTCGCTTTCCCGCCCTCCGGCCACTGGCATCTAACCTCCCCAGTGAAGCTACGTGCCTGGTCGCTGTTCTTCAGTGTCTCTTCTGGGAGGTACCATGCACTGACGTGACTTTCAGCCATCTCGGTCTTGAGTTCCTGATCCCTGCAGCGGGAACCTTGAGCCCTAAGTTGAAAATTACTTCAGGAATTCAAGAAAATGTACATGAAGCATCTGGCCGGTACTTAGCAAGTAGGGAGCAGCCCAGGTCCTGTCCGTTTCTCGTTTCTCAGCACAGCTCACAATCCCCCAACTCCTAAGAACCAGCAAGAGGCAAGTGCGGCGTTGGCAGTCTGTTGAGAGCCTCCTGGATAGCTGGTCTCCAGGGCTGGTGGGTGCCCGGGACAGAAGCCGTCCTAGCCCCTCAGAGGTCCGTCCACTGCCCGCGGGAAGTGACCCAGGGCCTTCATCTGCCCTTCCCGTCAGAGCCTGGATCCGGCCTCACATCGCTGAGCGCCGAGGCAGCGTCGTGCATGAGTGCGGGACCAGAGGCGCCGGCCTCGGATCTGTCGGGACTCCGGTGAAGGCCCAGGCTCTTTTCTCTTTCTTCCTCCTCACGTGGGTCTCACCCCCACCCATCCCCAGAAGAGGCCCGTTGGTTTCCCTCCAGCGCTTCACGGTTCCTTCCCCAGAGGCCGGAGGTTGTTTGCTTCCCTTCAGCGCTTCCGAGCTCACGGATTACTCCAAGGCAACGCACACGCCCAGCGCAGGGGCTCTCGGTCGGTGACGTCCCCCGTCCTTCCTTTTCTCGGTGCCCTGTAGATCCTGAGGCCATATCGCGTGCCAGTTGCGGAGCATGACGTGTTTGTCCCAAAACTGCCCGAGTCGCTGCACACCCCTGCCACCCCCGCCCCCCGATCCCGCCTCCCGCCGAGGTCGTGAGGACCAGAAGGCACAAGCAGAATGGGCCTTCGATGACCCCGGGAGATGTGCGTGTGCAGACGCGGCCCACGGGCGCGAGGCCTCTGCAGGCTCCCCTGTCTCTGAGCGGGAGGAGTGCACGTTGCGCAGGCTGGTGCCGACCACCGCGACAGGGCCCCCGTGTTCCCAGGAGCTCTAACGGGCAAGGCCGCTGCCGTGACACTGGGCTGGAGGTCCCTGCGTGGTGCCACTCGGCTGTCTACCACTTTGTCCCAGATATCACCCGCATCTACAGGACAAGAGGACCTCCGCGGGCCTCGAAGACCCTCGGACCAGCATCTTGCTGGTGCTCTGGCCCAGGCTGTTGCCTAACTCGCCTGCTCCTGGGTATGTGAACGCCCTTGAGCAAGGGCCGGAGACGTAGCCTGGCGCCTGAGTGCTTCCCTGTCAGCTCAGCTCTGGGACAGAACGTCCCTAGATTCCCTCATCCTCACATGGAGATAGGAATTTGTGGGGGCAGGCTAGGAGTCTCCAAACGGGTAATTAGTGCATGTGGGCTTTGACCTGTACAGAAACCGTTTGGTCGCGCATGACGTACGGGGACACGGACAGCGTTATGGTATGCAGATCGGTACTGGATTTATTAAGACACTCATGTGAGAGTCCCTGTGTCTAGGGAGACATGCAGAAGGGTCCCGACAGGAAGAAATCAGCATCCAAGGACCATGAATACACCGAGAAGGAAACCCTCCTTGCGCAGACACCAATAGTTGCAAAAGAATGCATTTCTACCAGGTGTGAGGGGCTTTATTTCTCCAAGGTCATCAGGCAGGATGACCATCTTGACTGTGGAGTCAGGGCAGAGATCTTGACTCCATGTCCGGATGCATGACGCTGGCAGGGGACTCCCAAGACCTGAGGAAGAAGAGAATCAGGAGAAGTGGTCCACACTTCCTCCAGCCACTTCCCAAGGCTTTGAACAGGCAGGTGAGTAGCGGAAATGTTGGCGACTGCATGCTGGGTTTGGGCAACGTTTGGCAGTGTCCGTTTCCCCGCTGGCCAATCGGTGCTGTGTGCCGTTGTGGGTTGTTGGTGAGGCGGTTGTCAGGAGGAAGTGTGGCAGCCGCCGGACACGCAGCAGGGGTGGCCGCGGCCGCCGTGGGTCTGTGGTGGTCCTCCAGCAGGCGTTATGGCGGCGGTTTGGCTGGCAAGCAGGCTAGCAGCAGCTGGATCCACAGCCCTGGGCGAGGCATCCAGGCAAGCAGCAACAGGTGGGGTGGTAGCAGGTCCTCGTGCAGTACACAGGGGTACAGCAGGCTGGCTGACAGCAGCTGGAGCCACAGCAAGTTTGTCCGCAGCCGCTGGACCCGCAGCAGCTGGGCTGACAGCAGCTGGGCACACAGCAGCTGGGCCGGCAGCAGGTGGTCCTGCAGCAGGTGGTCTGGCAGCAAGTTGGGCGGCAGCAGCAAGGCTGGCAGCAGCAGGACCCACAGCAGCTGGACCCGCAGCCGCCGCCGCACCCGCAGCAGCTGGGCCGGCAGCAGGTGGTCCTGCAGCAGGTGGTCTGGCAGCAAGTTGGGCAGCAGCAGCAAGGCTGGCAGCAGCAGGACCCACAGCAGCTGGACCCGCAGCCGCCTTGTCCACAGCCACTGCCGCACCCGCAGCAGCTGGGCTGGCAGCAGGTGGTCCTGCAGCAGGTGGTCCTGCAGCACGTAGGCTGGCAGCAAGGGGAGCAGCACGATTCGGTCATGGTGTCACAGGTGGAGGGGGAGCTTCTGTTCCGAGGTGAGTTTCTCAGATTCATTTGTCTCGTCCTCCTGGGGGGATTTTATGCACCGGGTCCCCACATTTGGACCAATGGGCATGACTTCCTTGCCCATTGTTGACATTGTTTTCCTGATGATGCGGGAATGGAAGAAGAGGAAGTTTTTTTCCCCCTAATGTTAGGAATCTTTAGCAAATAAGTGCTTAACGTGTTTCTTAATTGGGGAGAACTCGTGGAAACATTTCAGATGAAAACAAGGTGGTCACATCAGCATCTGCGTTCGTGCTCTATGAATTTCATTGTGTGTTACAAGTCCCACTGGCCTGGGAAGAGGTTGTCGAGTCGGCTTGGCGGTCCTTCCCCGGCGCTGGTCCCTGGCTTACATGTAGACTGGCAGCATGCCTCGTGAGGAAGTGGCAACATGCCTAGCGATGAGCCGAAGTCATGCCTGAGCCCAAGACGGTTTCCCCACCAAGCCGGATTCCAGACTCCCACAGGCATCTGTCTCTTGGAGCCCCCACCCCCCACCCCTAGCTGCATATCCCAGTGCGATCAAAGACTCTGGGCTGCAGGATATGCGAGTTCATCTCCTCCGTCTGTGAAGGCAGAATCAAGCAGGGCGATAGAAACAGCCGCAGGACACCCAGACGAAGCAAGCAGCAGTCACCGAACTTCCTGAGAGACAGCAGTCCCGCGTCACGCAGCAAAGCAGAGGGCTTTTCCACGGCGTGGGACCGTCCGAGACACAAGTGGGGCAGTTCGGGGGATAACGGGATGAGTTGGAGACTCTCGTCCTGTCCTTGTTAACCCGCCAAGCCTGTTCCCCAGCGTCACTGGGTATACAGTTCTCGTTTTCTCTTCCTCCCTTCTTGCCTGCGTCCGTCTACCTCCCTGTCTCCCTGCCTCCCTCCTCCTCCGCTCTTCCTTCCTCTTCCTCCTGTGTCTTCCTCTTATACAAATGTGTGCCTGTCCACCATCGTGAAGAAGGAAATACTGGGTCTGAGAGCAGAAGACCGTAGACTGGGGATGGCGCCTTCAATATGCCAGCCGTGTATCTCGCATCTTCCTGTGCTCGGGACAACTTCTACCCCGCAGATCCGCATCTCTGGGCCTCGTGGCCGTTTTCATGGCGCAGCAGGATGGCACGCTGCCAGTGCATGCCACACCGAGAGAAATGCTCAACCAGTGCTTCTGGAGAGCCGGTTTGTAGAGATGCCAGCTCCCTTGTCGCTGAATTAGGGGAATCCCAATGAGTGTATTACGTCCTTTCTGATCTCGCTCTCGGGTATAAGCTTCCCGTGCAAGCTGGGACCCTGGACTGACAGTGCGTCTTGCCTGCGTCGCTTTCCCGCCCTCCGGCCACTGGCATCTAACCTCCCCAGTGAAGCTACGTGCCTGGTCGCTGTTCTTCAGTGTCTCTTCTGGGAGGTACCATGCGCTGACGTGATTTTCAGCCATCTCGGTCTTGAGTTCCTGATCCCTGCAGCGGGAACCTTGAGCCCTAAGTTGAAAATTACTTCAGGAATTCAAGAAAATGTACATGAAGCATCTGGCCGGTACTTAGCAAGTAGGGAGCAGCCCAGGTCCTGTCCATTTCTCGTTTCTCAGCACAGCTCACAATCCCCCAACTCCTAAGAACCAGCAAGAGGCAAGTGCGGCGTTGGCAGTCTGTTGAGAGCCTCCTGGATAGCTGGTCTCCAGGGCTGGTGGGTGCCCGGGACAGAAGCCGTCCTAGCCCCTCAGAGGTCCGTCCACTGCCCGCGGGAAGTGACCCAGGGCCTTCATCTGCCCTTCCCGTCAGAGCCTGGATCCGGCCTCACATCGCTGAGCGCCGAGGCAGCGTCGTGCATGAGTGCGGGACCAGAGGCGCCGGCCTCGGATCTGTCGGGACTCCGGTGAAGGCCCAGGCTCTTTTCTCTTTCTTCCTCCTCACGTGGGTCTCACCCCCACCCATCCCCAGAAGAGGCCCGTTGGTTTCCCTCCAGCGCTTCACGGTTCCTTCCCCAGAGGCCGGAGGTTGTTTGCTTCCCTTCAGCGCTTCCGAGCTCACGGATTACTCCAAGGCAACACACACGCCCAGCGCAGGGGCTCTCGGTCGGTGACGTCCCCCGTCCTTCCTTTTCTCGGTGCCCTGTAGATCCTGAGGCCATATCGCGTGCCAGTTGCGGAGCATGACGTGTTTGTCCCAAAACTGCCCGAGTCGCTGCACACCCCTGCCACCCCCGCCCCCCGATCCCGCCTCCCGCCGAGGTCGTGAGGACCAGAAGGCACAAGCAGAATGGGCCTTCCATGACCCCGGGAGATGTGCGTGTGCAGACGCGGCCCACGGGCGCGAGGCCTCCGCAGGCTCCCCTGTCTCTGAGCGGGAGGAGTGCACGTTGCGCAGGCTGGTGCCGACCACCGCGAAAGGGCCCCCGTGTTCCCAGGAGCTCTAACGGGCAAGGCCGCTGCCGTGACACTGGGCTGGAGGTCCCTGCGTGGTGCCACTCGGCTGTCTACCACTTTGTCCCAGATATCACCCGCATCTACAGGACAAGAGGACCTCCGCGGGCCTCGAAGACCCTCGGACCAGCATCTTGCTGGTGCTCTGGCCCAGGCTGTTGCCTAACTCGCCTGCTCCTGGGTATGTGAACGCCCTTGAGCAAGGGCCGGAGACGTAGCCTGGCGCCTGAGTGCTTCCCTGTCAGCTCAGCTCTGGGACAGAACGTCCCTAGATTCCCTCATCCTCACATGGAGATAGGAATTTGTGGGGGCAGGCTAGGAGTCTCCAAACGGGTAATTAGTGCATGTGGGCTTTGACCTGTACAGAAACTGTTTGGTCGCGCATGACGTACGGGGACACGGACAGCGTTATGGTATGCAGATCGGTACTGGATTTATTAAGACACTCATGTGAGAGTCCCTGTGTCTAGGGAGACATGCAGAAGGGTCCCGACAGGAAGAAATCAGCATCCAAGGACCATGAATGCACCGAGAAGGAAACCCTCCTTGCGCAGACACCAATAGTTGCAAAAGAATGCATTTCTACCAGGTGTGAGGGGCTTTATTTCTCCAAGGTCGTCAGGCAGGATGACCATCTTGACTGTGGAGTCAAGGCTGAGATCTTGACTCCATGTCCGGATGCATGACGCTGGCAGGGGACTCCCAAGACCTGAGGAAGAAGAGAATCAGGAGAAGTGGTCCACACTTCCTCCAGCCACTTCCCAAGGCTTTGAACAGGCAGGTGAGTAGCGGAAATGTTGGTGACTGCATGCTGGGTTTGGGCAACGTTTGGCAGTGTCCGTTTCCCCGCTGGCCAATCGGTGCTGTGTGCCGTTGTGGGTTGTTGGTGAGGCGGTTGTCAGGAGGAAGTGTGGCAGCCGCCGGACACGCAGCAGGGGTGGCCGCGGCCGCCGTGGGTCTGTGGTGGTCCTCCAGCAGGCGTTATGGCGGCGGTTTGGCTGGCAAGCAGGCTAGCAGCAGCTGGATCCACAGCCCTGGGCGAGGCATCCAGGCAAGCAGCAACAGGTGGGGTGGTAGCAGGTCCTCGTGCAGTACACAGGGGTACAGCAGGCTGGCTGACAGCAGCTGGAGCCACAGCAAGTTTGTCCGCAGCCGCTGGACCCGCAGCAGCTGGGCTGACAGCAGCTGGACACACAGCAGCTGGGCCGGCAGCAGGTGGTCCTGCAGCAGGTGGTCTGGCAGCAAGTTGGGCGGCAGCAGCAAGGCTGGCAGCAGCAGGACCCACAGCAGCTGGACCCGCAGCCGCCGCCGCACCCGCAGCAGCTGGGCCGGCAGCAGGTGGTCCTGCAGCAGGTGGTCTGGCAGCAAGTTGGGCGGCAGCAGCAAGGCTGGCAGCAGCAGGACCCACAGCAGCTGGACCCGCAGCCGCCTTGTCCACAGCCACCGCCGCACCCGCAGCAGCTGGGCTGGCAGCAGGTGGTCCTGCAGCAGGTGGTCCTGCAGCACGTAGGCTGGCAGCAAGGGGAGCAGCACGATTCGGTCATGGTGTCACAGGTGGAGGGGGAGCTTCTGTTCCGAGGTGAGTTTCTCAGATTCATTTGTCTCGTCCTCCTGGGGGGATTTTATGCACCGGGTCCCCACATTTGGACCAATGGGCATGACTTCCTTGCCCATTGTTGACATTGTTTTCCTGATGATGCGGGAATGGAAGAAGAGGAAGTTTTTTTCCCCCTAATGTTAGGAATCTTTAGCAAATAAGTGCTTAACGTGTTTCTTAATTGGGGAGAACTCGTGGAAACATTTCAGATGAAAACAAGGTAGTCACATCAGCATCTGCGTTCGTGCTCTATGAATTTCATTGTGTGTTACAAGTCCCACTGGCCTGGGAAGAGGTTGTCGAGTCGGCTTGGCGGTCCTTCCCCGGCGCTGGTCCCTGGCTTACATGTAGACTGGCAGCATGCCTCGTGAGGAAGTGGCAACATGCCTAGCGATGAGCCGAAGTCATGCCTGAGCCCAAGACGGTTTCCCCACCAAGCCGGATTCCAGACTCCCACAGGCATCTGTCTCTTGGAGCCCCCACCCTCCACCCCCAGCTGCATATCCCAGTGCGATCAAAGACTCTGGGCTGCAGGATATGCGAGTTCATCTCCTCCGTCTGTGAAGGCAGAATCAAGCAGGGCGATAGAAACAGCCGCAGGACACCCAGACGGTGCAAGCAGCAGTCACCGAACTTCCTGAGAGACAGCAGTCCCGCGTCACGCAGCAAAGCAGAGGGCTTTTCCACGGCGTGGGACCGTCCGAGACACAAGTGGGGCAGTTCGGGGGATAACGGGATGAGTTGGAGACTCTCGTCCTGTCCTTGTTAACCCGCCAAGCCCGTTCCCCAGCGTCACTGGGTATACAGTTCTCGTTTTCTCTTCCTCCCTTCTTGCCTGCGTCCGTCTACCTCCCTGTCTCCCTGCCTCCCTCCTCCTCCGCTCTTCCTTCCTCTTCCTCCTGTGTCTTCCTCTTATACAAATGTGTGCCTGTCCACCATCGTGAAGAAGGAAATACTGGGTCTGAGAGCAGAAGACCGTAGACTGGGGATGGCGCCTTCAATATGCCAGCCGTGTATCTCGCATCTTCCTGTGCTCGGGACAACTTCTACCCCGCAGATCCGCATCTCTGGGCCTCGTGGCCGTTTTCATGGCGCAGCAGGATGGCACGCTGCCAGTGCATGCCACACCGAGAGAAATGCTCAACCAGTGCTTCTGGAGAGCCGGTTTGTAGAGATGCCAGCTCCCTTGTCGCTGAATTAGGGGAATCCCAATGAGTGTATTACGTCCTTTCTGATCTCGCTCTCGGGTATAAGCTTCCCGTGCAAGCTGGGACCCTGGACTGACAGTGCGTCTTGCCTGCGTCGCTTTCCCGCCCTCCGGCCACTGGCATCTAACCTCCCCAGTGAAGCTACGTGCCTGGTCGCTGTTCTTCAGTGTCTCTTCTGGGAGGTACCATGCGCTGACGTGACTTTCAGCCATCTCGGTCTTGAGTTCCTGATCCCTGCAGCGGGAACCTTGAGCCCTAAGTTGAAAATTACTTCAGGAATTCAAGAAAATGTACATGAAGCATCTGGCCGGTACTTAGCAAGTAGGGAGCAGCCCAGGTCCTGTCCGTTTCTCGTTTCTCAGCACAGCTCACAATCCCCCAACTCCTAAGAACCAGCAAGAGGCAAGTGCGGCGTTGGCAGTCTGTTGAGAGCCTCCTGGATAGCTGGTCTCCAGGGCTGGTGGGTGCCCGGGACAGAAGCCGTCCTAGCCCCTCAGAGGTCCGTCCACTGCCCGCGGGAAGTGACCCAGGGCCTTCATCTGCCCTTCCCGTCAGAGCCTGGATCCGGCCTCACATCGCTGAGCGCCGAGGCAGCGTCGTGCATGAGTGCGGGACCAGAGGCGCCGGCCTCGGATCTGTCGGGACTCCGGTGAAGGCCCAGGCTCTTTTCTCTTTCTTCCTCCTCACGTGGGTCTCACCCCCACCCATCCCCAGAAGAGGCCCGTTGGTTTCCCTCCAGCGCTTCACGGTTCCTTCCCCAGAGGCCGGAGGTTGTTTGCTTCCCTTCAGCGCTTCCGAGCTCACGGATTACTCCAAGGCAACACACACGCCCAGCGCAGGGGCTCTCGGTCGGTGACGTCCCCCGTCCTTCCTTTTCTCGGTGCCCTGTAGATCCTGAGGCCATATCGCGTGCCAGTTGCGGAGCATGACGTGTTTGTCCCAAAACTGCCCGAGTCGCTGCACACCCCTGCCACCCCCGCCCCCCGATCCCGCCTCCCGCCGAGGTCGTGAGGACCAGAAGGCACAAGCAGAATGGGCCTTCCATGACCCCGGGAGATGTGCGTGTGCAGACGCGGCCCACGGGCGCGAGGCCTCCGCAGGCTCCCCTGTCTCTGAGCGGGAGGAGTGCACGTTGCGCAGGCTGGTGCCGACCACCGCGAAAGGGCCCCCGTGTTCCCAGGAGCTCTAACGGGCAAGGCCGCTGCCGTGACACTGGGCTGGAGGTCCCTGCGTGGTGCCACTCGGCTGTCTACCACTTTGTCCCAGATATCACCCGCATCTACAGGACAAGAGGACCTCCGCGGGCCTCGAAGACCCTCGGACCAGCATCTTGCTGGTGCTCTGGCCCAGGCTGTTGCCTAACTCGCCTGCTCCTGGGTATGTGAACGCCCTTGAGCAAGGGCCGGAGACGTAGCCTGGCGCCTGAGTGCTTCCCTGTCAGCTCAGCTCTGGGACAGAACGTCCCTAGATTCCCTCATCCTCACATGGAGATAGGAATTTGTGGGGGCAGGCTAGGAGTCTCCAAACGGGTAATTAGTGCATGTGGGCTTTGACCTGTACAGAAACCGTTTGGTCGCGCATGACGTACGGGGACACGGACAGCGTTATGGTATGCAGATCGGTACTGGATTTATTAAGACACTCATGTGAGAGTCCCTGTGTCTAGGGAGACATGCAGAAGGGTCCCGACAGGAAGAAATCAGCATCCAAGGACCATGAATACACCGAGAAGGAAACCCTCCTTGCGCAGACACCAATAGTTGCAAAAGAATGCATTTCTACCAGGTGTGAGGGGCTTTATTTCTCCAAGGTCATCAGGCAGGATGACCATCTTGACTGTGGAGTCAGGGCAGAGATCTTGACTCCATGTCCGGATGCATGACGCTGGCAGGGGACTCCCAAGACCTGAGGAAGAAGAGAATCAGGAGAAGTGGTCCACACTTCCTCCAGCCACTTCCCAAGGCTTTGAACAGGCAGGTGAGTAGCGGAAATGTTGGCGACTGCATGCTGGGTTTGGGCAACGTTTGGCAGTGTCCGTTTCCCCGCTGGCCAATCGGTGCTGTGTGCCGTTGTGGGTTGTTGGTGAGGCGGTTGTCAGGAGGAAGTGTGGCAGCCGCCGGACACGCAGCAGGGGTGGCCGCGGCCGCCGTGGGTCTGTGGTGGTCCTCCAGCAGGCGTTATGGCGGCGGTTTGGCTGGCAAGCAGGCTAGCAGCAGCTGGATCCACAGCCCTGGGCGAGGCATCCAGGCAAGCAGCAACAGGTGGGGTGGTAGCAGGTCCTCGTGCAGTACACAGGGGTACAGCAGGCTGGCTGACAGCAGCTGGAGCCACAGCAAGTTTGTCCGCAGCCGCTGGACCCGCAGCAGCTGGGCTGACAGCAGCTGGACACACAGCAGCTGGGCCGGCAGCAGGTGGTCCTGCAGCAGGTGGTCTGGCAGCAAGTTGGGCGGCAGCAGCAAGGCTGGCAGCAGCAGGACCCACAGCAGCTGGACCCGCAGCCGCCGCCGCACCCGCAGCAGCTGGGCCGGCAGCAGGTGGTCCTGCAGCAGGTGGTCTGGCAGCAAGTTGGGCGGCAGCAGCAAGGCTGGCAGCAGCAGGACCCACAGCAGCTGGACCCGCAGCCGCCTTGTCCACAGCCACCGCCGCACCCGCAGCAGCTGGGCTGGCAGCAGGTGGTCCTGCAGCAGGTGGTCCTGCAGCACGTAGGCTGGCAGCAAGGGGAGCAGCACGATTCGGTCATGGTGTCACAGGTGGAGGGGGAGCTTCTGTTCCGAGGTGAGTTTCTCAGATTCATTTGTCTCGTCCTCCTGGGGGGATTTTATGCACCGGGTCCCCACATTTGGACCAATGGGCATGACTTCCTTGCCCATTGTTGACATTGTTTTCCTGATGATGCGGGAATGGAAGAAGAGGAAGTTTTTTTCCCCCTAATGTTAGGAATCTTTAGCAAATAAGTGCTTAACGTGTTTCTTAATTGGGGAGAACTCGTGGAAACATTTCAGATGAAAACAAGGTGGTCACATCAGCATCTGCGTTCGTGCTCTATGAATTTCATTGTGTGTTACAAGTCCCACTGGCCTGGGAAGAGGTTGTCGAGTCGGCTTGGCGGTCCTTCCCCGGCGCTGGTCCCTGGCTTACATGTAGACTGGCAGCATGCCTCGTGAGGAAGTGGCAACATGCCTAGCGATGAGCCGAAGTCATGCCTGAGCCCAAGACGGTTTCCCCACCAAGCCGGATTCCAGACTCCCACAGGCATCTGTCTCTTGGAGCCCCCACCCCCCACCCCCAGCTGCATATCCCAGTGCGATCAAAGACTCTGGGCTGCAGGATATGCGAGTTCATCTCCTCCGTCTGTGAAGGCAGAATCAAGCAGGGCGATAGAAACAGCCGCAGGACACCCAGACGAAGCAAGCAGCAGTCACCGAACTTCCTGAGAGACAGCAGTCCCGCGTCACGCAGCAAAGCAGAGGGCTTTTCCACGGCGTGGGACCGTCCGAGACACAAGTGGGGCAGTTCGGGGGATAACGGGATGAGTTGGAGACTCTCGTCCTGTCCTTGTTAACCCGCCAAGCCCGTTCCCCAGCGTCACTGGGTATACAGTTCTCGTTTTCTCTTCCTCCCTTCTTGCCTGCGTCCGTCTACCTCCCTGTCTCCCTGCCTCCCTCCTCCTCCGCTCTTCCTTCCTCTTCCTCCTGTGTCTTCCTCTTATACAAATGTGTGCCTGTCCACCATCGTGAAGAAGGAAATACTGGGTCTGAGAGCAGAAGACCGTAGACTGGGGATGGCGCCTTCAATATGCCAGCCGTGTATCTCGCATCTTCCTGTGCTCGGGACAACTTCTACCCCGCAGATCCGCATCTCTGGGCCTCGTGGCCGTTTTCATGGCACAGCAGGATGGCACGCTGCCAGTGCATGCCACACCGAGAGAAATGCTCAACCAGTGCTTCTGGAGAGCCGGTTTGTCGAGATGCCAGCTCCCTTGTCGCTGAATTAGGGGAATCCCAATGAGTGTATTACGTCCTTTCTGATCTCGCTCTCGGGTATAAGCTTCCCGTGCAAGCTGGGACCCTGGACTGACAGTGCGTCTTGCCTGCGTCGCTTTCCCGCCCTCCGGCCACTGGCATCTAACCTCCCCAGTGAAGCTACGTGCCTGGTCGCTGTTCTTCAGTGTCTCTTCTGGGAGGTACCATGCGCTGACGTGACTTTCAGCCATCTCGGTCTTGAGTTCCTGATCCCTGCAGCGGGAACCTTGAGCCCTAAGTTGAAAATTACTTCAGGAATTCAAGAAAATGTACATGAAGCATCTGGCCGGTACTTAGCAAGTAGGGAGCAGCCCAGGTCCTGTCCGTTTCTCGTTTCTCAGCACAGCTCACAATCCCCCAACTCCTAAGAACCAGCAAGAGGCAAGTGCGGCGTTGGCAGTCTGTTGAGAGCCTCCTGGATAGCTGGTCTCCAGGGCTGGTGGGTGCCCGGGACAGAAGCCGTCCTAGCCCCTCAGAGGTCCGTCCACTGCCCGCGGGAAGTGACCCAGGGCCTTCATCTGCCCTTCCCGTCAGAGCCTGGATCCGGCCTCACATCGCTGAGCGCCGAGGCAGCGTCGTGCATGAGTGCGGGACCAGAGGCGCCGGCCTCGGATCTGTCGGGACTCCGGTGAAGGCCCAGGCTCTTTTCTCTTTCTTCCTCCTCACGTGGGTCTCACCCCCACCCATCCCCAGAAGAGGCCCGTTGGTTTCCCTCCAGCGCTTCACGGTTCCTTCCCCAGAGGCCGGAGGTTGTTTGCTTCCCTTCAGCGCTTCCGAGCTCACGGATTACTCCAAGGCAACACACACGCCCAGCGCAGGGGCTCTCGGTCGGTGACGTCCCCCGTCCTTCCTTTTCTCGGTGCCCTGTAGATCCTGAGGCCATATCGCGTGCCAGTTGCGGAGCATGACGTGTTTGTCCCAAAACTGCCCGAGTCGCTGCACACCCCTGCCACCCCCGCCCCCCGATCCCGCCTCCCGCCGAGGTCGTGAGGACCAGAAGGCACAAGCAGAATGGGCCTTCCATGACCCCGGGAGATGTGCGTGTGCAGACGCGGCCCACGGGCGCGAGGCCTCCGCAGGCTCCCCTGTCTCTGAGCGGGAGGAGTGCACGTTGCGCAGGCTGGTGCCGACCACCGCGAAAGGGCCCCCGTGTTCCCAGGAGCTCTAACGGGCAAGGCCGCTGCCGTGACACTGGGCTGGAGGTCCCTGCGTGGTGCCACTCGGCTGTCTACCACTTTGTCCCAGATATCACCCGCATCTACAGGACAAGAGGACCTCCGCGGGCCTCGAAGACCCTCGGACCAGCATCTTGCTGGTGCTCTGGCCCAGGCTGTTGCCTAACTCGCCTGCTCCTGGGTATGTGAACGCCCTTGAGCAAGGGCCGGAGACGTAGCCTGGCGCCTGAGTGCTTCCCTGTCAGCTCAGCTCTGGGACAGAACGTCCCTAGATTCCCTCATCCTCACATGGAGATAGGAATTTGTGGGGGCAGGCTAGGAGTCTCCAAACGGGTAATTAGTGCATGTGGGCTTTGACCTGTACAGAAACCGTTTGGTCGCGCATGACGTACGGGGACACGGACAGCGTTATGGTATGCAGATCGGTACTGGATTTATTAAGACACTCATGTGAGAGTCCCTGTGTCTAGGGAGACATGCAGAAGGGTCCCGACAGGAAGAAATCAGCATCCAAGGACCATGAATACACCGAGAAGGAAACCCTCCTTGCGCAGACACCAATAGTTGCAAAAGAATGCATTTCTACCAGGTGTGAGGGGCTTTATTTCTCCAAGGTCATCAGGCAGGATGACCATCTTGACTGTGGAGTCAGGGCAGAGATCTTGACTCCATGTCCGGATGCATGACGCTGGCAGGGGACTCCCAAGACCTGAGGAAGAAGAGAATCAGGAGAAGTGGTCCACACTTCCTCCAGCCACTTCCCAAGGCTTTGAACAGGCAGGTGAGTAGCGGAAATGTTGGCGACTGCATGCTGGGTTTGGGCAACGTTTGGCAGTGTCCGTTTCCCCGCTGGCCAATCGGTGCTGTGTGCTGTTGTGGGTTGTTGGTGAGGCGGTTGTCAGGAGGAAGTGTGGCAGCCGCCGGACACGCAGCAGGGGTGGCCGCGGCCGCCGTGGGTCTGTGGTGGTCCTCCAGCAGGCGTTATGGCGGCGGTTTGGCTGGCAAGCAGGCTAGCAGCAGCTGGATCCACAGCCCTGGGCGAGGCATCCAGGCAAGCAGCAACAGGTGGGGTGGTAGCAGGTCCTCGTGCAGTACACAGGGGTACAGCAGGCTGGCTGACAGCAGCTGGAGCCACAGCAAGTTTGTCCGCAGCCGCTGGACCCGCAGCAGCTGGGCTGACAGCAGCTGGACACACAGCAGCTGGGCCGGCAGCAGGTGGTCCTGCAGCAGGTGGTCTGGCAGCAAGTTGGGCGGCAGCAGCAAGGCTGGCAGCAGCAGGACCCACAGCAGCTGGACCCGCAGCCGCCGCCGCACCCGCAGCAGCTGGGCCGGCAGCAGGTGGTCCTGCAGCAGGTGGTCTGGCAGCAAGTTGGGCGGCAGCAGCAAGGCTGGCAGCAGCAGGACCCACAGCAGCTGGACCCGCAGCCGCCTTGTCCACAGCCACCGCCGCACCCGCAGCAGCTGGGCTGGCAGCAGGTGGTCCTGCAGCAGGTGGTCCTGCAGCACGTAGGCTGGCAGCAAGGGGAGCAGCACGATTCGGTCATGGTGTCACAGGTGGAGGGGGAGCTTCTGTTCCGAGGTGAGTTTCTCAGATTCATTTGTCTCGTCCTCCTGGGGGGATTTTATGCACCGGGTCCCCACATTTGGACCAATGGGCATGACTTCCTTGCCCATTGTTGACATTGTTTTCCTGATGATGCGGGAATGGAAGAAGAGGAAGTTTTTTTCCCCCTAATGTTAGGAATCTTTAGCAAATAAGTGCTTAACGTGTTTCTTAATTGGGGAGAACTCGTGGAAACATTTCAGATGAAAACAAGGTGGTCACATCAGCATCTGCGTTCGTGCTCTATGAATTTCATTGTGTGTTACAAGTCCCACTGGCCTGGGAAGAGGTTGTCGAGTCGGCTTGGCGGTCCTTCCCCGGCGCTGGTCCCTGGCTTACATGTAGACTGGCAGCATGCCTCGTGAGGAAGTGGCAACATGCCTAGCGATGAGCCGAAGTCATGCCTGAGCCCAAGACGGTTTCCCCACCAAGCCGGATTCCAGACTCCCACAGGCATCTGTCTCTTGGAGCCCCCACCCCCCACCCCCAGCTGCATATCCCAGTGCGATCAAAGACTCTGGGCTGCAGGATATGCGAGTTCATCTCCTCCGTCTGTGAAGGCAGAATCAAGCAGGGCGATAGAAACAGCCGCAGGACACCCAGACGAAGCAAGCAGCAGTCACCGAACTTCCTGAGAGACAGCAGTCCCGCGTCACGCAGCAAAGCAGAGGGCTTTTCCACGGCGTGGGACCGTCCGAGACACAAGTGGGGCAGTTCGGGGGATAACGGGATGAGTTGGAGACTCTCGTCCTGTCCTTGTTAACCCGCCAAGCCTGTTCCCCAGCGTCACTGGGTATACAGTTCTCGTTTTCTCTTCCTCCCTTCTTGCCTGCGTCCGTCTACCTCCCTGTCTCCCTGCCTCCCTCCTCCTCCGCTCTTCCTTCCTCTTCCTCCTGTGTCTTCCTCTTATACAAATGTGTGCCTGTCCACCATCGTGAAGAAGGAAATACTGGGTCTGAGAGCAGAAGACCGTAGACTGGGGATGGCGCCTTCAATATGCCAGCCGTGTATCTCGCATCTTCCTGTGCTCGGGACAACTTCTACCCCGCAGATCCGCATCTCTGGGCCTCGTGGCCGTTTTCATGGCGCAGCAGGATGGCACGCTGCCAGTGCATGCCACACCGAGAGAAATGCTCAACCAGTGCTTCTGGAGAGCCGGTTTGTCGAGATGCCAGCTCCCTTGTCGCTGAATTAGGGGAATCCCAATGTATTACGTCCTTTCTGATCTCGCTCTCGGGTATAAGCTTCCCGTGCAAGCTGGGACCCTGGACTGACAGTGCGTCTTGCCTGCGTCGCTTTCCCGCCCTCCGGCCACTGGCATCTAACCTCCCCAGTGAAGCTACGTGCCTGGTCGCTGTTCTTCAGTGTCTCTTCTGGGAGGTACCATGCGCTGACGTGACTTTCAGCCATCTCGGTCTTGAGTTCCTGATCCCTGCAGCGGGAACCTTGAGCCCTAAGTTGAAAATTACTTCAGGAATTCAAGAAAATGTACATGAAGCATCTGGCCGGTACTTAGCAAGTAGGGAGCAGCCCAGGTCCTGTCCGTTTCTCGTTTCTCAGCACAGCTCACAATCCCCCAACTCCTAAGAACCAGCAAGAGGCAAGTGCGGCGTTGGCAGTCTGTTGAGAGCCTCCTGGATAGCTGGTCTCCAGGGCTGGTGGGTGCCCGGGACAGAAGCCGTCCTAGCCCCTCAGAGGTCCGTCCACTGCCCGCGGGAAGTGACCCAGGGCCTTCATCTGCCCTTCCCGTCAGAGCCTGGATCCGGCCTCACATCGCTGAGCGCCGAGGCAGCGTCGTGCATGAGTGCGGGACCAGAGGCGCCGGCCTCGGATCTGTCGGGACTCCGGTGAAGGCCCAGGCTCTTTTCTCTTTCTTCCTCCTCACGTGGGTCTCACCCCCACCCATCCCCAGAAGAGGCCCGTTGGTTTCCCTCCAGCGCTTCACGGTTCCTTCCCCAGAGGCCGGAGGTTGTTTGCTTCCCTTCAGCGCTTCCGAGCTCACGGATTACTCCAAGGCAACACACACGCCCAGCGCAGGGGCTCTCGGTCGGTGACGTCCCCCGTCCTTCCTTTTCTCGGTGCCCTGTAGATCCTGAGGCCATATCGCGTGCCAGTTGCGGAGCATGACGTGTTTGTCCCAAAACTGCCCGAGTCGCTGCACACCCCTGCCACCCCCGCCCCCCGATCCCGCCTCCCGCCGAGGTCGTGAGGACCAGAAGGCACAAGCAGAATGGGCCTTCCATGACCCCGGGAGATGTGCGTGTGCAGACGCGGCCCACGGGCGCGAGGCCTCCGCAGGCTCCCCTGTCTCTGAGCGGGAGGAGTGCACGTTGCGCAGGCTGGTGCCGACCACCGCGAAAGGGCCCCCGTGTTCCCAGGAGCTCTAACGGGCAAGGCCGCTGCCGTGACACTGGGCTGGAGGTCCCTGCGTGGTGCCACTCGGCTGTCTACCACTTTGTCCCAGATATCACCCGCATCTACAGGACAAGAGGACCTCCGCGGGCCTCGAAGACCCTCGGACCAGCATCTTGCTGGTGCTCTGGCCCAGGCTGTTGCCTAACTCGCCTGCTCCTGGGTATGTGAACGCCCTTGAGCAAGGGCCGGAGACGTAGCCTGGCGCCTGAGTGCTTCCCTGTCAGCTCAGCTCTGGGACAGAACGTCCCTAGATTCCCTCATCCTCACATGGAGATAGGAATTTGTGGGGGCAGGCTAGGAGTCTCCAAACGGGTAATTAGTGCATGTGGGCTTTGACCTGTACAGAAACCGTTTGGTCGCGCATGACGTACGGGGACACGGACAGCGTTATGGTATGCAGATCGGTACTGGATTTATTAAGACACTCATGTGAGAGTCCCTGTGTCTAGGGAGACATGCAGAAGGGTCCCGACAGGAAGAAATCAGCATCCAAGGACCATGAATACACCGAGAAGGAAACCCTCCTTGCGCAGACACCAATAGTTGCAAAAGAATGCATTTCTACCAGGTGTGAGGGGCTTTATTTCTCCAAGGTCATCAGGCAGGATGACCATCTTGACTGTGGAGTCAGGGCAGAGATCTTGACTCCATGTCCGGATGCATGACGCTGGCAGGGGACTCCCAAGACCTGAGGAAGAAGAGAATCAGGAGAAGTGGTCCACACTTCCTCCAGCCACTTCCCAAGGCTTTGAACAGGCAGGTGAGTAGCGGAAATGTTGGCGACTGCATGCTGGGTTTGGGCAACGTTTGGCAGTGTCCGTTTCCCCGCTGGCCAATCGGTGCTGTGTGCCGTTGTGGGTTGTTGGTGAGGCGGTTGTCAGGAGGAAGTGTGGCAGCCGCCGGACACGCAGCAGGGGTGGCCGCGGCCGCCGTGGGTCTGTGGTGGTCCTCCAGCAGGCGTTATGGCGGCGGTTTGGCTGGCAAGCAGGCTAGCAGCAGCTGGATCCACAGCCCTGGGCGAGGCATCCAGGCAAGCAGCAACAGGTGGGGTGGTAGCAGGTCCTCGTGCAGTACACAGGGGTACAGCAGGCTGGCTGACAGCAGCTGGAGCCACAGCAAGTTTGTCCGCAGCCGCTGGACCCGCAGCAGCTGGGCTGACAGCAGCTGGACACACAGCAGCTGGGCCGGCAGCAGGTGGTCCTGCAGCAGGTGGTCTGGCAGCAAGTTGGGCGGCAGCAGCAAGGCTGGCAGCAGCAGGACCCACAGCAGCTGGACCCGCAGCCGCCGCCGCACCCGCAGCAGCTGGGCCGGCAGCAGGTGGTCCTGCAGCAGGTGGTCTGGCAGCAAGTTGGGCGGCAGCAGCAAGGCTGGCAGCAGCAGGACCCACAGCAGCTGGACCCGCAGCCGCCTTGTCCACAGCCACCGCCGCACCCGCAGCAGCTGGGCTGGCAGCAGGTGGTCCTGCAGCAGGTGGTCCTGCAGCACGTAGGCTGGCAGCAAGGGGAGCAGCACGATTCGGTCATGGTGTCACAGGTGGAGGGGGAGCTTCTGTTCCGAGGTGAGTTTCTCAGATTCATTTGTCTCGTCCTCCTGGGGGGATTTTATGCACCGGGTCCCCACATTTGGACCAATGGGCATGACTTCCTTGCCCATTGTTGACATTGTTTTCCTGATGATGCGGGAATGGAAGAAGAGGAAGTTTTTTTCCCCCTAATGTTAGGAATCTTTAGCAAATAAGTGCTTAACGTGTTTCTTAATTGGGGAGAACTCGTGGAAACATTTCAGATGAAAACAAGGTGGTCACATCAGCATCTGCGTTCGTGCTCTATGAATTTCATTGTGTGTTACAAGTCCCACTGGCCTGGGAAGAGGTTGTCGAGTCGGCTTGGCGGTCCTTCCCCGGCGCTGGTCCCTGGCTTACATGTAGACTGGCAGCATGCCTCGTGAGGAAGTGGCAACATGCCTAGCGATGAGCCGAAGTCATGCCTGAGCCCAAGACGGTTTCCCCACCAAGCCGGATTCCAGACTCCCACAGGCATCTGTCTCTTGGAGCCCCCACCCCCCACCCCCAGCTGCATATCCCAGTGCGATCAAAGACTCTGGGCTGCAGGATATGCGAGTTCATCTCCTCCGTCTGTGAAGGCAGAATCAAGCAGGGCGATAGAAACAGCCGCAGGACACCCAGACGAAGCAAGCAGCAGTCACCGAACTTCCTGAGAGACAGCAGTCCCGCGTCACGCAGCAAAGCAGAGGGCTTTTCCACGGCGTGGGACCGTCCGAGACACAAGTGGGGCAGTTCGGGGGATAACGGGATGAGTTGGAGACTCTCGTCCTGTCCTTGTTAACCCGCCAAGCCTGTTCCCCAGCGTCACTGGGTATACAGTTCTCGTTTTCTCTTCCTCCCTTCTTGCCTGCGTCCGTCTACCTCCCTGTCTCCCTGCCTCCCTCCTCCTCCGCTCTTCCTTCCTCTTCCTCCTGTGTCTTCCTCTTATACAAATGTGTGCCTGTCCACCATCGTGAAGAAGGAAATACTGGGTCTGAGAGCAGAAGACCGTAGACTGGGGATGGCGCCTTCAATATGCCAGCCGTGTATCTCGCATCTTCCTGTGCTCGGGACAACTTCTACCCCGCAGATCCGCATCTCTGGGCCTCGTGGCCGTTTTCATGGCGCAGCAGGATGGCACGCTGCCAGTGCATGCCACACCGAGAGAAATGCTCAACCAGTGCTTCTGGAGAGCCGGTTTGTCGAGATGCCAGCTCCCTTGTCGCTGAATTAGGGGAATCCCAATGAGTGTATTACGTCCTTTCTGATCTCGCTCTCGGGTATAAGCTTCCCGTGCAAGCTGGGACCCTGGACTGACAGTGCGTCTTGCCTGCGTCGCTTTCCCGCCCTCCGGCCACTGGCATCTAACCTCCCCAGTGAAGCTACGTGCCTGGTCGCTGTTCTTCAGTGTCTCTTCTGGGAGGTACCATGCGCTGACGTGACTTTCAGCCATCTCGGTCTTGAGTTCCTGATCCCTGCAGCGGGAACCTTGAGCCCTAAGTTGAAAATTACTTCAGGAATTCAAGAAAATGTACATGAAGCATCTGGCCGGTACTTAGCAAGTAGGGAGCAGCCCAGGTCCTGTCCGTTTCTCGTTTCTCAGCACAGCTCACAATCCCCCAACTCCTAAGAACCAGCAAGAGGCAAGTGCGGCGTTGGCAGTCTGTTGAGAGCCTCCTGGATAGCTGGTCTCCAGGGCTGGTGGGTGCCCGGGACAGAAGCCGTCCTAGCCCCTCAGAGGTCCGTCCACTGCCCGCGGGAAGTGACCCAGGGCCTTCATCTGCCCTTCCCGTCAGAGCCTGGATCCGGCCTCACATCGCTGAGCGCCGAGGCAGCGTCGTGCATGAGTGCGGGACCAGAGGCGCCGGCCTCGGATCTGTCGGGACTCCGGCGAAGGCCCAGGCTCTTTTCTCTTTCTTCCTCCTCACGTGGGTCTCACCCCCACCCATCCCCAGAAGAGGCCCGTTGGTTTCCCTCCAGCGCTTCACGGTTCCTTCCCCAGAGGCCGGAGGTTGTTTGCTTCCCTTCAGCGCTTCCGAGCTCACGGATTACTCCAAGGCAACACACACGCCCAGCGCAGGGGCTCTCGGTCGGTGACGTCCCCCGTCCTTCCTTTTCTCGGTGCCCTGTAGATCCTGAGGCCATATCGCGTGCCAGTTGCGGAGCATGACGTGTTTGTCCCAAAACTGCCCGAGTCGCTGCACACCCCTGCCACCCCCGCCCCCCGATCCCGCCTCCCGCCGAGGTCGTGAGGACCAGAAGGCACAAGCAGAATGGGCCTTCCATGACCCCGGGAGATGTGCGTGTGCAGACGCGGCCCACGGGCGCGAGGCCTCCGCAGGCTCCCCTGTCTCTGAGCGGGAGGAGTGCACGTTGCGCAGGCTGGTGCCGACCACCGCGAAAGGGCCCCCGTGTTCCCAGGAGCTCTAACGGGCAAGGCCGCTGCCGTGACACTGGGCTGGAGGTCCCTGCGTGGTGCCACTCGGCTGTCTACCACTTTGTCCCAGATATCACCCGCATCTACAGGACAAGAGGACCTCCGCGGGCCTCGAAGACCCTCGGACCAGCATCTTGCTGGTGCTCTGGCCCAGGCTGTTGCCTAACTCGCCTGCTCCTGGGTATGTGAACGCCCTTGAGCAAGGGCCGGAGACGTAGCCTGGCGCCTGAGTGCTTCCCTGTCAGCTCAGCTCTGGGACAGAACGTCCCTAGATTCCCTCATCCTCACATGGAGATAGGAATTTGTGGGGGCAGGCTAGGAGTCTCCAAACGGGTAATTAGTGCATGTGGGCTTTGACCTGTACAGAAACCGTTTGGTCGCGCATGACGTACGGGGACACGGACAGCGTTATGGTATGCAGATCGGTACTGGATTTATTAAGACACTCATGTGAGAGTCCCTGTGTCTAGGGAGACATGCAGAAGGGTCCCGACAGGAAGAAATCAGCATCCAAGGACCATGAATACACCGAGAAGGAAACCCTCCTTGCGCAGACACCAATAGTTGCAAAAGAATGCATTTCTACCAGGTGTGAGGGGCTTTATTTCTCCAAGGTCATCAGGCAGGATGACCATCTTGACTGTGGAGTCAGGGCAGAGATCTTGACTCCATGTCCGGATGCATGACGCTGGCAGGGGACTCCCAAGACCTGAGGAAGAAGAGAATCAGGAGAAGTGGTCCACACTTCCTCCAGCCACTTCCCAAGGCTTTGAACAGGCAGGTGAGTAGCGGAAATGTTGGCGACTGCATGCTGGGTTTGGGCAACGTTTGGCAGTGTCCGTTTCCCCGCTGGCCAATCGGTGCTGTGTGCCGTTGTGGGTTGTTGGTGAGGCGGTTGTCAGGAGGAAGTGTGGCAGCCGCCGGACACGCAGCAGGGGTGGCCGCGGCCGCCGTGGGTCTGTGGTGGTCCTCCAGCAGGCGTTATGGCGGCGGTTTGGCTGGCAAGCAGGCTAGCAGCAGCTGGATCCACAGCCCTGGGCGAGGCATCCAGGCAAGCAGCAACAGGTGGGGTGGTAGCAGGTCCTCGTGCAGTACACAGGGGTACAGCAGGCTGGCTGACAGCAGCTGGAGCCACAGCAAGTTTGTCCGCAGCCGCTGGACCCGCAGCAGCTGGGCTGACAGCAGCTGGACACACAGCAGCTGGGCCGGCAGCAGGTGGTCCTGCAGCAGGTGGTCTGGCAGCAAGTTGGGCGGCAGCAGCAAGGCTGGCAGCAGCAGGACCCACAGCAGCTGGACCCGCAGCCGCCGCCGCACCCGCAGCAGCTGGGCCGGCAGCAGGTGGTCCTGCAGCAGGTGGTCTGGCAGCAAGTTGGGCGGCAGCAGCAAGGCTGGCAGCAGCAGGACCCACAGCAGCTGGACCCGCAGCCGCCTTGTCCACAGCCACCGCCGCACCCGCAGCAGCTGGGCTGGCAGCAGGTGGTCCTGCAGCAGGTGGTCCTGCAGCACGTAGGCTGGCAGCAAGGGGAGCAGCACGATTCGGTCATGGTGTCACAGGTGGAGGGGGAGCTTCTGTTCCGAGGTGAGTTTCTCAGATTCATTTGTCTCGTCCTCCTGGGGGGATTTTATGCACCGGGTCCCCACATTTGGACCAATGGGCATGACTTCCTTGCCCATTGTTGACATTGTTTTCCTGATGATGCGGGAATGGAAGAAGAGGAAGTTTTTTTCCCCCTAATGTTAGGAATCTTTAGCAAATAAGTGCTTAACGTGTTTCTTAATTGGGGAGAACTCGTGGAAACATTTCAGATGAAAACAAGGTGGTCACATCAGCATCTGCGTTCGTGCTCTATGAATTTCATTGTGTGTTACAAGTCCCACTGGCCTGGGAAGAGGTTGTCGAGTCGGCTTGGCGGTCCTTCCCCGGCGCTGGTCCCTGGCTTACATGTAGACTGGCAGCATGCCTCGTGAGGAAGTGGCAACATGCCTAGCGATGAGCCGAAGTCATGCCTGAGCCCAAGACGGTTTCCCCACCAAGCCGGATTCCAGACTCCCACAGGCATCTGTCTCTTGGAGCCCCCACCCCCCACCCCCAGCTGCATATCCCAGTGCGATCAAAGACTCTGGGCTGCAGGATATGCGAGTTCATCTCCTCCGTCTGTGAAGGCAGAATCAAGCAGGGCGATAGAAACAGCCGCAGGACACCCAGACGAAGCAAGCAGCAGTCACCGAACTTCCTGAGAGACAGCAGTCCCGCGTCACGCAGCAAAGCAGAGGGCTTTTCCACGGCGTGGGACCGTCCGAGACACAAGTGGGGCAGTTCGGGGGATAACGGGATGAGTTGGAGACTCTCGTCCTGTCCTTGTTAACCCGCCAAGCCCGTTCCCCAGCGTCACTGGGTATACAGTTCTCGTTTTCTCTTCCTCCCTTCTTGCCTGCGTCCGTCTACCTCCCTGTCTCCCTGCCTCCCTCCTCCTCCGCTCTTCCTTCCTCTTCCTCCTGTGTCTTCCTCTTATACAAATGTGTGCCTGTCCACCATCGTGAAGAAGGAAATACTGGGTCTGAGAGCAGAAGACCGTAGACTGGGGATGGCGCCTTCAATATGCCAGCCGTGTATCTCGCATCTTCCTGTGCTCGGGACAACTTCTACCCCGCAGATCCGCATCTCTGGGCCTCGTGGCCGTTTTCATGGCGCAGCAGGATGGCACGCTGCCAGTGCATGCCACACCGAGAGAAATGCTCAACCAGTGCTTCTGGAGAGCCGGTTTGTCGAGATGCCAGCTCCCTTGTCGCTGAATTAGGGGAATCCCAATGAGTGTATTACGTCCTTTCTGATCTCGCTCTCGGGTATAAGCTTCCCGTGCAAGCTGGGACCCTGGACTGACAGTGCGTCTTGCCTGCGTCGCTTTCCCGCCCTCCGGCCACTGGCATCTAACCTCCCCAGTGAAGCTACGTGCCTGGTCGCTGTTCTTCAGTGTCTCTTCTGGGAGGTACCATGCGCTGACGTGACTTTCAGCCATCTCGGTCTTGAGTTCCTGATCCCTGCAGCGGGAACCTTGAGCCCTAAGTTGAAAATTACTTCAGGAATTCAAGAAAATGTACATGAAGCATCTGGCCGGTACTTAGCAAGTAGGGAGCAGCCCAGGTCCTGTCCGTTTCTCATTTCTCAGCACAGCTCACAATCCCCCAACTCCTAAGAACCAGCAAGAGGCAAGTGCGGCGTTGGCAGTCTGTTGAGAGCCTCCTGGATAGCTGGTCTCCAGGGCTGGTGGGTGCCCGGGACAGAAGCCGTCCTAGCCCCTCAGAGGTCCGTCCACTGCCCGCGGGAAGTGACCCAGGGCCTTCATCTGCCCTTCCCGTCAGAGCCTGGATCCGGCCTCACATCGCTGAGCGCCGAGGCAGCGTCGTGCATGAGTGCGGGACCAGAGGCGCCGGCCTCGGATCTGTCGGGACTCCGGCGAAGGCCCAGGCTCTTTTCTCTTTCTTCCTCCTCACGTGGGTCTCACCCCCACCCATCCCCAGAAGAGGCCCGTTGGTTTCCCTCCAGCGCTTCACGGTTCCTTCCCCAGAGGCCGGAGGTTGTTTGCTTCCCTTCAGCGCTTCCGAGCTCACGGATTACTCCAAGGCAACACACACGCCCAGCGCAGGGGCTCTCGGTCGGTGACGTCCCCCGTCCTTCCTTTTCTCGGTGCCCTGTAGATCCTGAGGCCATATCGCGTGCCAGTTGCGGAGCATGACGTGTTTGTCCCAAAACTGCCCGAGTCGCTGCACACCCCTGCCACCCCCGCCCCCCGATCCCGCCTCCCGCCGAGGTCGTGAGGACCAGAAGGCACAAGCAGAATGGGCCTTCCATGACCCCGGGAGATGTGCGTGTGCAGACGCGGCCCACGGGCGCGAGGCCTCCGCAGGCTCCCCTGTCTCTGAGCGGGAGGAGTGCACGTTGCGCAGGCTGGTGCCGACCACCGCGAAAGGGCCCCCGTGTTCCCAGGAGCTCTAACGGGCAAGGCCGCTGCCGTGACACTGGGCTGGAGGTCCCTGCGTGGTGCCACTCGGCTGTCTACCACTTTGTCCCAGATATCACCCGCATCTACAGGACAAGAGGACCTCCGCGGGCCTCGAAGACCCTCGGACCAGCATCTTGCTGGTGCTCTGGCCCAGGCTGTTGCCTAACTCGCCTGCTCCTGGGTATGTGAACGCCCTTGAGCAAGGGCCGGAGACGTAGCCTGGCGCCTGAGTGCTTCCCTGTCAGCTCAGCTCTGGGACAGAACGTCCCTAGATTCCCTCATCCTCACATGGAGATAGGAATTTGTGGGGGCAGGCTAGGAGTCTCCAAACGGGTAATTAGTGCATGTGGGCTTTGACCTGTACAGAAACCGTTTGGTCGCGCATGACGTACGGGGACACGGACAGCGTTATGGTATGCAGATCGGTACTGGATTTATTAAGACACTCATGTGAGAGTCCCTGTGTCTAGGGAGACATGCAGAAGGGTCCCGACAGGAAGAAATCAGCATCCAAGGACCATGAATACACCGAGAAGGAAACCCTCCTTGCGCAGACACCAATAGTTGCAAAAGAATGCATTTCTACCAGGTGTGAGGGGCTTTATTTCTCCAAGGTCATCAGGCAGGATGACCATCTTGACTGTGGAGTCAGGGCAGAGATCTTGACTCCATGTCCGGATGCATGACGCTGGCAGGGGACTCCCAAGACCTGAGGAAGAAGAGAATCAGGAGAAGTGGTCCACACTTCCTCCAGCCACTTCCCAAGGCTTTGAACAGGCAGGTGAGTAGCGGAAATGTTGGCGACTGCATGCTGGGTTTGGGCAACGTTTGGCAGTGTCCGTTTCCCCGCTGGCCAATCGGTGCTGTGTGCCGTTGTGGGTTGTTGGTGAGGCGGTTGTCAGGAGGAAGTGTGGCAGCCGCCGGACACGCAGCAGGGGTGGCCGCGGCCGCCGTGGGTCTGTGGTGGTCCTCCAGCAGGCGTTATGGCGGCGGTTTGGCTGGCAAGCAGGCTAGCAGCAGCTGGATCCACAGCCCTGGGCGAGGCATCCAGGCAAGCAGCAACAGGTGGGGTGGTAGCAGGTCCTCGTGCAGTACACAGGGGTACAGCAGGCTGGCTGACAGCAGCTGGAGCCACAGCAAGTTTGTCCGCAGCCGCTGGACCCGCAGCAGCTGGGCTGACAGCAGCTGGACACACAGCAGCTGGGCCGGCAGCAGGTGGTCCTGCAGCAGGTGGTCTGGCAGCAAGTTGGGCGGCAGCAGCAAGGCTGGCAGCAGCAGGACCCACAGCAGCTGGACCCGCAGCCGCCGCCGCACCCGCAGCAGCTGGGCCGGCAGCAGGTGGTCCTGCAGCAGGTGGTCTGGCAGCAAGTTGGGCGGCAGCAGCAAGGCTGGCAGCAGCAGGACCCACAGCAGCTGGACCCGCAGCCGCCTTGTCCACAGCCACCGCCGCACCCGCAGCAGCTGGGCTGGCAGCAGGTGGTCCTGCAGCAGGTGGTCCTGCAGCACGTAGGCTGGCAGCAAGGGGAGCAGCACGATTCGGTCATGGTGTCACAGGTGGAGGGGGAGCTTCTGTTCCGAGGTGAGTTTCTCAGATTCATTTGTCTCGTCCTCCTGGGGGGATTTTATGCACCGGGTCCCCACATTTGGACCAATGGGCATGACTTCCTTGCCCATTGTTGACATTGTTTTCCTGATGATGCGGGAATGGAAGAAGAGGAAGTTTTTTTCCCCCTAATGTTAGGAATCTTTAGCAAATAAGTGCTTAACGTGTTTCTTAATTGGGGAGAACTCGTGGAAACATTTCAGATGAAAACAAGGTGGTCACATCAGCATCTGCGTTCGTGCTCTATGAATTTCATTGTGTGTTACAAGTCCCACTGGCCTGGGAAGAGGTTGTCGAGTCGGCTTGGCGGTCCTTCCCCGGCGCTGGTCCCTGGCTTACATGTAGACTGGCAGCATGCCTCGTGAGGAAGTGGCAACATGCCTAGCGATGAGCCGAAGTCATGCCTGAGCCCAAGACGGTTTCCCCACCAAGCCGGATTCCAGACTCCCACAGGCATCTGTCTCTTGGAGCCCCCACCCCCCACCCCCAGCTGCATATCCCAGTGCGATCAAAGACTCTGGGCTGCAGGATATGCGAGTTCATCTCCTCCGTCTGTGAAGGCAGAATCAAGCAGGGCGATAGAAACAGCCGCAGGACACCCAGACGAAGCAAGCAGCAGTCACCGAACTTCCTGAGAGACAGCAGTCCCGCGTCACGCAGCAAAGCAGAGGGCTTTTCCACGGCGTGGGACCGTCCGAGACACAAGTGGGGCAGTTCGGGGGATAACGGGATGAGTTGGAGACTCTCGTCCTGTCCTTGTTAACCCGCCAAGCCTGTTCCCCAGCGTCACTGGGTATACAGTTCTCGTTTTCTCTTCCTCCCTTCTTGCCTGCGTCCGTCTACCTCCCTGTCTCCCTGCCTCCCTCCTCCTCCGCTCTTCCTTCCTCTTCCTCCTGTGTCTTCCTCTTATACAAATGTGTGCCTGTCCACCATCGTGAAGAAGGAAATACTGGGTCTGAGAGCAGAAGACCGTAGACTGGGGATGGCGCCTTCAATATGCCAGCCGTGTATCTCGCATCTTCCTGTGCTCGGGACAACTTCTACCCCGCAGATCCGCATCTCTGGGCCTCGTGGCCGTTTTCATGGCGCAGCAGGATGGCACGCTGCCAGTGCATGCCACACCGAGAGAAATGCTCAACCAGTGCTTCTGGAGAGCCGGTTTGTCGAGATGCCAGCTCCCTTGTCGCTGAATTAGGGGAATCCCAATGAGTGTATTACGTCTTTTCTGATCTCGCTCTCGGGTATAAGCTTCCCGTGCAAGCTGGGACCCTGGACTGACAGTGCGTCTTGCCTGCGTCGCTTTCCCGCCCTCCGGCCACTGGCATCTAACCTCCCCAGTGAAGCTACGTGCCTGGTCGCTGTTCTTCAGTGTCTCTTCTGGGAGGTACCATGCGCTGACGTGACTTTCAGCCATCTCGGTCTTGAGTTCCTGATCCCTGCAGCGGGAACCTTGAGCCCTAAGTTGAAAATTACTTCAGGAATTCAAGAAAATGTACATGAAGCATCTGGCCGGTACTTAGCAAGTAGGGAGCAGCCCAGGTCCTGTCCGTTTCTCATTTCTCAGCACAGCTCACAATCCCCCAACTCCTAAGAACCAGCAAGAGGCAAGTGCGGCGTTGGCAGTCTGTTGAGAGCCTCCTGGATAGCTGGTCTCCAGGGCTGGTGGGTGCCCGGGACAGAAGCCGTCCTAGCCCCTCAGAGGTCCGTCCACTGCCCGCGGGAAGTGACCCAGGGCCTTCATCTGCCCTTCCCGTCAGAGCCTGGATCCGGCCTCACATCGCTGAGCGCCGAGGCAGCGTCGTGCATGAGTGCGGGACCAGAGGCGCCGGCCTCGGATCTGTCGGGACTCCGGCGAAGGCCCAGGCTCTTTTCTCTTTCTTCCTCCTCACGTGGGTCTCACCCCCACCCATCCCCAGAAGAGGCCCGTTGGTTTCCCTCCAGCGCTTCACGGTTCCTTCCCCAGAGGCCGGAGGTTGTTTGCTTCCCTTCAGCGCTTCCGAGCTCACGGATTACTCCAAGGCAACACACACGCCCAGCGCAGGGGCTCTCGGTCGGTGACGTCCCCCGTCCTTCCTTTTCTCGGTGCCCTGTAGATCCTGAGGCCATATCGCGTGCCAGTTGCGGAGCATGACGTGTTTGTCCCAAAACTGCCCGAGTCGCTGCACACCCCTGCCACCCCCGCCCCCCGATCCCGCCTCCCGCCGAGGTCGTGAGGACCAGAAGGCACAAGCAGAATGGGCCTTCCATGACCCCGGGAGATGTGCGTGTGCAGACGCGGCCCACGGGCGCGAGGCCTCCGCAGGCTCCCCTGTCTCTGAGCGGGAGGAGTGCACGTTGCGCAGGCTGGTGCCGACCACCGCGAAAGGGCCCCCGTGTTCCCAGGAGCTCTAACGGGCAAGGCCGCTGCCGTGACACTGGGCTGGAGGTCCCTGCGTGGTGCCACTCGGCTGTCTACCACTTTGTCCCAGATATCACCCGCATCTACAGGACAAGAGGACCTCCGCGGGCCTCGAAGACCCTCGGACCAGCATCTTGCTGGTGCTCTGGCCCAGGCTGTTGCCTAACTCGCCTGCTCCTGGGTATGTGAACGCCCTTGAGCAAGGGCCGGAGACGTAGCCTGGCGCCTGAGTGCTTCCCTGTCAGCTCAGCTCTGGGACAGAACGTCCCTAGATTCCCTCATCCTCACATGGAGATAGGAATTTGTGGGGGCAGGCTAGGAGTCTCCAAACGGGTAATTAGTGCATGTGGGCTTTGACCTGTACAGAAACCGTTTGGTCGCGCATGACGTACGGGGACACGGACAGCGTTATGGTATGCAGATCGGTACTGGATTTATTAAGACACTCATGTGAGAGTCCCTGTGTCTAGGGAGACATGCAGAAGGGTCCCGACAGGAAGAAATCAGCATCCAAGGACCATGAATACACCGAGAAGGAAACCCTCCTTGCGCAGACACCAATAGTTGCAAAAGAATGCATTTCTACCAGGTGTGAGGGGCTTTATTTCTCCAAGGTCATCAGGCAGGATGACCATCTTGACTGTGGAGTCAGGGCAGAGATCTTGACTCCATGTCCGGATGCATGACGCTGGCAGGGGACTCCCAAGACCTGAGGAAGAAGAGAATCAGGAGAAGTGGTCCACACTTCCTCCAGCCACTTCCCAAGGCTTTGAACAGGCAGGTGAGTAGCGGAAATGTTGGCGACTGCATGCTGGGTTTGGGCAACGTTTGGCAGTGTCCGTTTCCCCGCTGGCCAATCGGTGCTGTGTGCCGTTGTGGGTTGTTGGTGAGGCGGTTGTCAGGAGGAAGTGTGGCAGCCGCCGGACACGCAGCAGGGGTGGCCGCGGCCGCCGTGGGTCTGTGGTGGTCCTCCAGCAGGCGTTATGGCGGCGGTTTGGCTGGCAAGCAGGCTAGCAGCAGCTGGATCCACAGCCCTGGGCGAGGCATCCAGGCAAGCAGCAACAGGTGGGGTGGTAGCAGGTCCTCGTGCAGTACACAGGGGTACAGCAGGCTGGCTGACAGCAGCTGGAGCCACAGCAAGTTTGTCCGCAGCCGCTGGACCCGCAGCAGCTGGGCTGACAGCAGCTGGACACACAGCAGCTGGGCCGGCAGCAGGTGGTCCTGCAGCAGGTGGTCTGGCAGCAAGTTGGGCGGCAGCAGCAAGGCTGGCAGCAGCAGGACCCACAGCAGCTGGACCCGCAGCCGCCGCCGCACCCGCAGCAGCTGGGCCGGCAGCAGGTGGTCCTGCAGCAGGTGGTCTGGCAGCAAGTTGGGCGGCAGCAGCAAGGCTGGCAGCAGCAGGACCCACAGCAGCTGGACCCGCAGCCGCCTTGTCCACAGCCACCGCCGCACCCGCAGCAGCTGGGCTGGCAGCAGGTGGTCCTGCAGCAGGTGGTCCTGCAGCACGTAGGCTGGCAGCAAGGGGAGCAGCACGATTCGGTCATGGTGTCACAGGTGGAGGGGGAGCTTCTGTTCCGAGGTGAGTTTCTCAGATTCATTTGTCTCGTCCTCCTGGGGGGATTTTATGCACCGGGTCCCCACATTTGGACCAATGGGCATGACTTCCTTGCCCATTGTTGACATTGTTTTCCTGATGATGCGGGAATGGAAGAAGAGGAAGTTTTTTTCCCCCTAATGTTAGGAATCTTTAGCAAATAAGTGCTTAACGTGTTTCTTAATTGGGGAGAACTCGTGGAAACATTTCAGATGAAAACAAGGTGGTCACATCAGCATCTGCGTTCGTGCTCTATGAATTTCATTGTGTGTTACAAGTCCCACTGGCCTGGGAAGAGGTTGTCGAGTCGGCTTGGCGGTCCTTCCCCGGCGCTGGTCCCTGGCTTACATGTAGACTGGCAGCATGCCTCGTGAGGAAGTGGCAACATGCCTAGCGATGAGCCGAAGTCATGCCTGAGCCCAAGACGGTTTCCCCACCAAGCCGGATTCCAGACTCCCACAGGCATCTGTCTCTTGGAGCCCCCACCCCCCACCCCCAGCTGCATATCCCAGTGCGATCAAAGACTCTGGGCTGCAGGATATGCGAGTTCATCTCCTCCGTCTGTGAAGGCAGAATCAAGCAGGGCGATAGAAACAGCCGCAGGACACCCAGACGAAGCAAGCAGCAGTCACCGAACTTCCTGAGAGACAGCAGTCCCGCGTCACGCAGCAAAGCAGAGGGCTTTTCCACGGCGTGGGACCGTCCGAGACACAAGTGGGGCAGTTCGGGGGATAACGGGATGAGTTGGAGACTCTCGTCCTGTCCTTGTTAACCCGCCAAGCCTGTTCCCCAGCGTCACTGGGTATACAGTTCTCGTTTTCTCTTCCTCCCTTCTTGCCTGCGTCCGTCTACCTCCCTGTCTCCCTGCCTCCCTCCTCCTCCGCTCTTCCTTCCTCTTCCTCCTGTGTCTTCCTCTTATACAAATGTGTGCCTGTCCACCATCGTGAAGAAGGAAATACTGGGTCTGAGAGCAGAAGACCGTAGACTGGGGATGGCGCCTTCAATATGCCAGCCGTGTATCTCGCATCTTCCTGTGCTCGGGACAACTTCTACCCCGCAGATCCGCATCTCTGGGCCTCGTGGCCGTTTTCATGGCGCAGCAGGATGGCACGCTGCCAGTGCATGCCACACCGAGAGAAATGCTCAACCAGTGCTTCTGGAGAGCCGGTTTGTCGAGATGCCAGCTCCCTTGTCGCTGAATTAGGGGAATCCCAATGAGTGTATTACGTCCTTTCTGATCTCGCTCTCGGGTATAAGCTTCCCGTGCAAGCTGGGACCCTGGACTGACAGTGCGTCTTGCCTGCGTCGCTTTCCCGCCCTCCGGCCACTGGCATCTAACCTCCCCAGTGAAGCTACGTGCCTGGTCGCTGTTCTTCAGTGTCTCTTCTGGGAGGTACCATGCGCTGACGTGACTTTCAGCCATCTCGGTCTTGAGTTCCTGATCCCTGCAGCGGGAACCTTGAGCCCTAAGTTGAAAATTACTTCAGGAATTCAAGAAAATGTACATGAAGCATCTGGCCGGTACTTAGCAAGTAGGGAGCAGCCCAGGTCCTGTCCGTTTCTCATTTCTCAGCACAGCTCACAATCCCCCAACTCCTAAGAACCAGCAAGAGGCAAGTGCGGCGTTGGCAGTCTGTTGAGAGCCTCCTGGATAGCTGGTCTCCAGGGCTGGTGGGTGCCCGGGACAGAAGCCGTCCTAGCCCCTCAGAGGTCCGTCCACTGCCCGCGGGAAGTGACCCAGGGCCTTCATCTGCCCTTCCCGTCAGAGCCTGGATCCGGCCTCACATCGCTGAGCGCCGAGGCAGCGTCGTGCATGAGTGCGGGACCAGAGGCGCCGGCCTCGGATCTGTCGGGACTCCGGCGAAGGCCCAGGCTCTTTTCTCTTTCTTCCTCCTCACGTGGGTCTCACCCCCACCCATCCCCAGAAGAGGCCCGTTGGTTTCCCTCCAGCGCTTCACGGTTCCTTCCCCAGAGGCCGGAGGTTGTTTGCTTCCCTTCAGCGCTTCCGAGCTCACGGATTACTCCAAGGCAACACACACGCCCAGCGCAGGGGCTCTCGGTCGGTGACGTCCCCCGTCCTTCCTTTTCTCGGTGCCCTGTAGATCCTGAGGCCATATCGCGTGCCAGTTGCGGAGCATGACGTGTTTGTCCCAAAACTGCCCGAGTCGCTGCACACCCCTGCCACCCCCGCCCCCCGATCCCGCCTCCCGCCGAGGTCGTGAGGACCAGAAGGCACAAGCAGAATGGGCCTTCCATGACCCCGGGAGATGTGCGTGTGCAGACGCGGCCCACGGGCGCGAGGCCTCCGCAGGCTCCCCTGTCTCTGAGCGGGAGGAGTGCACGTTGCGCAGGCTGGTGCCGACCACCGCGAAAGGGCCCCCGTGTTCCCAGGAGCTCTAACGGGCAAGGCCGCTGCCGTGACACTGGGCTGGAGGTCCCTGCGTGGTGCCACTCGGCTGTCTACCACTTTGTCCCAGATATCACCCGCATCTACAGGACAAGAGGACCTCCGCGGGCCTCGAAGACCCTCGGACCAGCATCTTGCTGGTGCTCTGGCCCAGGCTGTTGCCTAACTCGCCTGCTCCTGGGTATGTGAACGCCCTTGAGCAAGGGCCGGAGACGTAGCCTGGCGCCTGAGTGCTTCCCTGTCAGCTCAGCTCTGGGACAGAACGTCCCTAGATTCCCTCATCCTCACATGGAGATAGGAATTTGTGGGGGCAGGCTAGGAGTCTCCAAACGGGTAATTAGTGCATGTGGGCTTTGACCTGTACAGAAACCGTTTGGTCGCGCATGACGTACGGGGACACGGACAGCGTTATGGTATGCAGATCGGTACTGGATTTATTAAGACACTCATGTGAGAGTCCCTGTGTCTAGGGAGACATGCAGAAGGGTCCCGACAGGAAGAAATCAGCATCCAAGGACCATGAATACACCGAGAAGGAAACCCTCCTTGCGCAGACACCAATAGTTGCAAAAGAATGCATTTCTACCAGGTGTGAGGGGCTTTATTTCTCCAAGGTCATCAGGCAGGATGACCATCTTGACTGTGGAGTCAGGGCAGAGATCTTGACTCCATGTCCGGATGCATGACGCTGGCAGGGGACTCCCAAGACCTGAGGAAGAAGAGAATCAGGAGAAGTGGTCCACACTTCCTCCAGCCACTTCCCAAGGCTTTGAACAGGCAGGTGAGTAGCGGAAATGTTGGCGACTGCATGCTGGGTTTGGGCAACGTTTGGCAGTGTCCGTTTCCCCGCTGGCCAATCGGTGCTGTGTGCCGTTGTGGGTTGTTGGTGAGGCGGTTGTCAGGAGGAAGTGTGGCAGCCGCCGGACACGCAGCAGGGGTGGCCGCGGCCGCCGTGGGTCTGTGGTGGTCCTCCAGCAGGCGTTATGGCGGCGGTTTGGCTGGCAAGCAGGCTAGCAGCAGCTGGATCCACAGCCCTGGGCGAGGCATCCAGGCAAGCAGCAACAGGTGGGGTGGTAGCAGGTCCTCGTGCAGTACACAGGGGTACAGCAGGCTGGCTGACAGCAGCTGGAGCCACAGCAAGTTTGTCCGCAGCCGCTGGACCCGCAGCAGCTGGGCTGACAGCAGCTGGACACACAGCAGCTGGGCCGGCAGCAGGTGGTCCTGCAGCAGGTGGTCTGGCAGCAAGTTGGGCGGCAGCAGCAAGGCTGGCAGCAGCAGGACCCACAGCAGCTGGACCCGCAGCCGCCGCCGCACCCGCAGCAGCTGGGCCGGCAGCAGGTGGTCCTGCAGCAGGTGGTCTGGCAGCAAGTTGGGCGGCAGCAGCAAGGCTGGCAGCAGCAGGACCCACAGCAGCTGGACCCGCAGCCGCCTTGTCCACAGCCACCGCCGCACCCGCAGCAGCTGGGCTGGCAGCAGGTGGTCCTGCAGCAGGTGGTCCTGCAGCACGTAGGCTGGCAGCAAGGGGAGCAGCACGATTCGGTCATGGTGTCACAGGTGGAGGGGGAGCTTCTGTTCCGAGGTGAGTTTCTCAGATTCATTTGTCTCGTCCTCCTGGGGGGATTTTATGCACCGGGTCCCCACATTTGGACCAATGGGCATGACTTCCTTGCCCATTGTTGACATTGTTTTCCTGATGATGCGGGAATGGAAGAAGAGGAAGTTTTTTTCCCCCTAATGTTAGGAATCTTTAGCAAATAAGTGCTTAACGTGTTTCTTAATTGGGGAGAACTCGTGGAAACATTTCAGATGAAAACAAGGTGGTCACATCAGCATCTGCGTTCGTGCTCTATGAATTTCATTGTGTGTTACAAGTCCCACTGGCCTGGGAAGAGGTTGTCGAGTCGGCTTGGCGGTCCTTCCCCGGCGCTGGTCCCTGGCTTACATGTAGACTGGCAGCATGCCTCGTGAGGAAGTGGCAACATGCCTAGCGATGAGCCGAAGTCATGCCTGAGCCCAAGACGGTTTCCCCACCAAGCCGGATTCCAGACTCCCACAGGCATCTGTCTCTTGGAGCCCCCACCCCCCACCCCCAGCTGCATATCCCAGTGCGATCAAAGACTCTGGGCTGCAGGATATGCGAGTTCATCTCCTCCGTCTGTGAAGGCAGAATCAAGCAGGGCGATAGAAACAGCCGCAGGACACCCAGACGAAGCAAGCAGCAGTCACCGAACTTCCTGAGAGACAGCAGTCCCGCGTCACGCAGCAAAGCAGAGGGCTTTTCCACGGCGTGGGACCGTCCGAGACACAAGTGGGGCAGTTCGGGGGATAACGGGATGAGTTGGAGACTCTCGTCCTGTCCTTGTTAACCCGCCAAGCCTGTTCCCCAGCGTCACTGGGTATACAGTTCTCGTTTTCTCTTCCTCCCTTCTTGCCTGCGTCCGTCTACCTCCCTGTCTCCCTGCCTCCCTCCTCCTCCGCTCTTCCTTCCTCTTCCTCCTGTGTCTTCCTCTTATACAAATGTGTGCCTGTCCACCATCGTGAAGAAGGAAATACTGGGTCTGAGAGCAGAAGACCGTAGACTGGGGATGGCGCCTTCAATATGCCAGCCGTGTATCTCGCATCTTCCTGTGCTCGGGACAACTTCTACCCCGCAGATCCGCATCTCTGGGCCTCGTGGCCGTTTTCATGGCGCAGCAGGATGGCACGCTGCCAGTGCATGCCACACCGAGAGAAATGCTCAACCAGTGCTTCTGGAGAGCCGGTTTGTCGAGATGCCAGCTCCCTTGTCGCTGAATTAGGGGAATCCCAATGAGTGTATTACGTCCTTTCTGATCTCGCTCTCGGGTATAAGCTTCCCGTGCAAGCTGGGACCCTGGACTGACAGTGCGTCTTGCCTGCGTCGCTTTCCCGCCCTCCGGCCACTGGCATCTAACCTCCCCAGTGAAGCTACGTGCCTGGTCGCTGTTCTTCAGTGTCTCTTCTGGGAGGTACCATGCGCTGACGTGACTTTCAGCCATCTCGGTCTTGAGTTCCTGATCCCTGCAGCGGGAACCTTGAGCCCTAAGTTGAAAATTACTTCAGGAATTCAAGAAAATGTACATGAAGCATCTGGCCGGTACTTAGCAAGTAGGGAGCAGCCCAGGTCCTGTCCGTTTCTCATTTCTCAGCACAGCTCACAATCCCCCAACTCCTAAGAACCAGCAAGAGGCAAGTGCGGCGTTGGCAGTCTGTTGAGAGCCTCCTGGATAGCTGGTCTCCAGGGCTGGTGGGTGCCCGGGACAGAAGCCGTCCTAGCCCCTCAGAGGTCCGTCCACTGCCCGCGGGAAGTGACCCAGGGCCTTCATCTGCCCTTCCCGTCAGAGCCTGGATCCGGCCTCACATCGCTGAGCGCCGAGGCAGCGTCGTGCATGAGTGCGGGACCAGAGGCGCCGGCCTCGGATCTGTCGGGACTCCGGCGAAGGCCCAGGCTCTTTTCTCTTTCTTCCTCCTCACGTGGGTCTCACCCCCACCCATCCCCAGAAGAGGCCCGTTGGTTTCCCTCCAGCGCTTCACGGTTCCTTCCCCAGAGGCCGGAGGTTGTTTGCTTCCCTTCAGCGCTTCCGAGCTCACGGATTACTCCAAGGCAACACACACGCCCAGCGCAGGGGCTCTCGGTCGGTGACGTCCCCCGTCCTTCCTTTTCTCGGTGCCCTGTAGATCCTGAGGCCATATCGCGTGCCAGTTGCGGAGCATGACGTGTTTGTCCCAAAACTGCCCGAGTCGCTGCACACCCCTGCCACCCCCGCCCCCCGATCCCGCCTCCCGCCGAGGTCGTGAGGACCAGAAGGCACAAGCAGAATGGGCCTTCCATGACCCCGGGAGATGTGCGTGTGCAGACGCGGCCCACGGGCGCGAGGCCTCCGCAGGCTCCCCTGTCTCTGAGCGGGAGGAGTGCACGTTGCGCAGGCTGGTGCCGACCACCGCGAAAGGGCCCCCGTGTTCCCAGGAGCTCTAACGGGCAAGGCCGCTGCCGTGACACTGGGCTGGAGGTCCCTGCGTGGTGCCACTCGGCTGTCTACCACTTTGTCCCAGATATCACCCGCATCTACAGGACAAGAGGACCTCCGCGGGCCTCGAAGACCCTCGGACCAGCATCTTGCTGGTGCTCTGGCCCAGGCTGTTGCCTAACTCGCCTGCTCCTGGGTATGTGAACGCCCTTGAGCAAGGGCCGGAGACGTAGCCTGGCGCCTGAGTGCTTCCCTGTCAGCTCAGCTCTGGGACAGAACGTCCCTAGATTCCCTCATCCTCACATGGAGATAGGAATTTGTGGGGGCAGGCTAGGAGTCTCCAAACGGGTAATTAGTGCATGTGGGCTTTGACCTGTACAGAAACCGTTTGGTCGCGCATGACGTACGGGGACACGGACAGCGTTATGGTATGCAGATCGGTACTGGATTTATTAAGACACTCATGTGAGAGTCCCTGTGTCTAGGGAGACATGCAGAAGGGTCCCGACAGGAAGAAATCAGCATCCAAGGACCATGAATACACCGAGAAGGAAACCCTCCTTGCGCAGACACCAATAGTTGCAAAAGAATGCATTTCTACCAGGTGTGAGGGGCTTTATTTCTCCAAGGTCATCAGGCAGGATGACCATCTTGACTGTGGAGTCAGGGCAGAGATCTTGACTCCATGTCCGGATGCATGACGCTGGCAGGGGACTCCCAAGACCTGAGGAAGAAGAGAATCAGGAGAAGTGGTCCACACTTCCTCCAGCCACTTCCCAAGGCTTTGAACAGGCAGGTGAGTAGCGGAAATGTTGGCGACTGCATGCTGGGTTTGGGCAACGTTTGGCAGTGTCCGTTTCCCCGCTGGCCAATCGGTGCTGTGTGCCGTTGTGGGTTGTTGGTGAGGCGGTTGTCAGGAGGAAGTGTGGCAGCCGCCGGACACGCAGCAGGGGTGGCCGCGGCCGCCGTGGGTCTGTGGTGGTCCTCCAGCAGGCGTTATGGCGGCGGTTTGGCTGGCAAGCAGGCTAGCAGCAGCTGGATCCACAGCCCTGGGCGAGGCATCCAGGCAAGCAGCAACAGGTGGGGTGGTAGCAGGTCCTCGTGCAGTACACAGGGGTACAGCAGGCTGGCTGACAGCAGCTGGAGCCACAGCAAGTTTGTCCGCAGCCGCTGGACCCGCAGCAGCTGGGCTGACAGCAGCTGGACACACAGCAGCTGGGCCGGCAGCAGGTGGTCCTGCAGCAGGTGGTCTGGCAGCAAGTTGGGCGGCAGCAGCAAGGCTGGCAGCAGCAGGACCCACAGCAGCTGGACCCGCAGCCGCCGCCGCACCCGCAGCAGCTGGGCCGGCAGCAGGTGGTCCTGCAGCAGGTGGTCTGGCAGCAAGTTGGGCGGCAGCAGCAAGGCTGGCAGCAGCAGGACCCACAGCAGCTGGACCCGCAGCCGCCTTGTCCACAGCCACCGCCGCACCCGCAGCAGCTGGGCTGGCAGCAGGTGGTCCTGCAGCAGGTGGTCCTGCAGCACGTAGGCTGGCAGCAAGGGGAGCAGCACGATTCGGTCATGGTGTCACAGGTGGAGGGGGAGCTTCTGTTCCGAGGTGAGTTTCTCAGATTCATTTGTCTCGTCCTCCTGGGGGGATTTTATGCACCGGGTCCCCACATTTGGACCAATGGGCATGACTTCCTTGCCCATTGTTGACATTGTTTTCCTGATGATGCGGGAATGGAAGAAGAGGAAGTTTTTTTCCCCCTAATGTTAGGAATCTTTAGCAAATAAGTGCTTAACGTGTTTCTTAATTGGGGAGAACTCGTGGAAACATTTCAGATGAAAACAAGGTGGTCACATCAGCATCTGCGTTCGTGCTCTATGAATTTCATTGTGTGTTACAAGTCCCACTGGCCTGGGAAGAGGTTGTCGAGTCGGCTTGGCGGTCCTTCCCCGGCGCTGGTCCCTGGCTTACATGTAGACTGGCAGCATGCCTCGTGAGGAAGTGGCAACATGCCTAGCGATGAGCCGAAGTCATGCCTGAGCCCAAGACGGTTTCCCCACCAAGCCGGATTCCAGACTCCCACAGGCATCTGTCTCTTGGAGCCCCCACCCCCCACCCCCAGCTGCATATCCCAGTGCGATCAAAGACTCTGGGCTGCAGGATATGCGAGTTCATCTCCTCCGTCTGTGAAGGCAGAATCAAGCAGGGCGATAGAAACAGCCGCAGGACACCCAGACGAAGCAAGCAGCAGTCACCGAACTTCCTGAGAGACAGCAGTCCCGCGTCACGCAGCAAAGCAGAGGGCTTTTCCACGGCGTGGGACCGTCCGAGACACAAGTGGGGCAGTTCGGGGGATAACGGGATGAGTTGGAGACTCTCGTCCTGTCCTTGTTAACCCGCCAAGCCTGTTCCCCAGCGTCACTGGGTATACAGTTCTCGTTTTCTCTTCCTCCCTTCTTGCCTGCGTCCGTCTACCTCCCTGTCTCCCTGCCTCCCTCCTCCTCCGCTCTTCCTTCCTCTTCCTCCTGTGTCTTCCTCTTATACAAATGTGTGCCTGTCCACCATCGTGAAGAAGGAAATACTGGGTCTGAGAGCAGAAGACCGTAGACTGGGGATGGCGCCTTCAATATGCCAGCCGTGTATCTCGCATCTTCCTGTGCTCGGGACAACTTCTACCCCGCAGATCCGCATCTCTGGGCCTCGTGGCCGTTTTCATGGCGCAGCAGGATGGCACGCTGCCAGTGCATGCCACACCGAGAGAAATGCTCAACCAGTGCTTCTGGAGAGCCGGTTTGTCGAGATGCCAGCTCCCTTGTCGCTGAATTAGGGGAATCCCAATGAGTGTATTACGTCCTTTCTGATCTCGCTCTCGGGTATAAGCTTCCCGTGCAAGCTGGGACCCTGGACTGACAGTGCGTCTTGCCTGCGTCGCTTTCCCGCCCTCCGGCCACTGGCATCTAACCTCCCCAGTGAAGCTACGTGCCTGGTCGCTGTTCTTCAGTGTCTCTTCTGGGAGGTACCATGCGCTGACGTGACTTTCAGCCATCTCGGTCTTGAGTTCCTGATCCCTGCAGCGGGAACCTTGAGCCCTAAGTTGAAAATTACTTCAGGAATTCAAGAAAATGTACATGAAGCATCTGGCCGGTACTTAGCAAGTAGGGAGCAGCCCAGGTCCTGTCCGTTTCTCGTTTCTCAGCACAGCTCACAATCCCCCAACTCCTAAGAACCAGCAAGAGGCAAGTGCGGCGTTGGCAGTCTGTTGAGAGCCTCCTGGATAGCTGGTCTCCAGGGCTGGTGGGTGCCCGGGACAGAAGCCGTCCTAGCCCCTCAGAGGTCCGTCCACTGCCCGCGGGAAGTGACCCAGGGCCTTCATCTGCCCTTCCCGTCAGAGCCTGGATCCGGCCTCACATCGCTGAGCGCCGAGGCAGCGTCGTGCATGAGTGCGGGACCAGAGGCGCCGGCCTCGGATCTGTCGGGACTCCGGCGAAGGCCCAGGCTCTTTTCTCTTTCTTCCTCCTCACGTGGGTCTCACCCCCACCCATCCCCAGAAGAGGCCCGTTGGTTTCCCTCCAGCGCTTCACGGTTCCTTCCCCAGAGGCCGGAGGTTGTTTGCTTCCCTTCAGCGCTTCCGAGCTCACGGATTACTCCAAGGCAACACACACGCCCAGCGCAGGGGCTCTCGGTCGGTGACGTCCCCCGTCCTTCCTTTTCTCGGTGCCCTGTAGATCCTGAGGCCATATCGCGTGCCAGTTGCGGAGCATGACGTGTTTGTCCCAAAACTGCCCGAGTCGCTGCACACCCCTGCCACCCCCGCCCCCCGATCCCGCCTCCCGCCGAGGTCGTGAGGACCAGAAGGCACAAGCAGAATGGGCCTTCCATGACCCCGGGAGATGTGCGTGTGCAGACGCGGCCCACGGGCGCGAGGCCTCCGCAGGCTCCCCTGTCTCTGAGCGGGAGGAGTGCACGTTGCGCAGGCTGGTGCCGACCACCGCGAAAGGGCCCCCGTGTTCCCAGGAGCTCTAACGGGCAAGGCCGCTGCCGTGACACTGGGCTGGAGGTCCCTGCGTGGTGCCACTCGGCTGTCTACCACTTTGTCCCAGATATCACCCGCATCTACAGGACAAGAGGACCTCCGCGGGCCTCGAAGACCCTCGGACCAGCATCTTGCTGGTGCTCTGGCCCAGGCTGTTGCCTAACTCGCCTGCTCCTGGGTATGTGAACGCCCTTGAGCAAGGGCCGGAGACGTAGCCTGGCGCCTGAGTGCTTCCCTGTCAGCTCAGCTCTGGGACAGAACGTCCCTAGATTCCCTCATCCTCACATGGAGATAGGAATTTGTGGGGGCAGGCTAGGAGTCTCCAAACGGGTAATTAGTGCATGTGGGCTTTGACCTGTACAGAAACCGTTTGGTCGCGCATGACGTACGGGGACACGGACAGCGTTATGGTATGCAGATCGGTACTGGATTTATTAAGACACTCATGTGAGAGTCCCTGTGTCTAGGGAGACATGCAGAAGGGTCCCGACAGGAAGAAATCAGCATCCAAGGACCATGAATACACCGAGAAGGAAACCCTCCTTGCGCAGACACCAATAGTTGCAAAAGAATGCATTTCTACCAGGTGTGAGGGGCTTTATTTCTCCAAGGTCATCAGGCAGGATGACCATCTTGACTGTGGAGTCAGGGCAGAGATCTTGACTCCATGTCCGGATGCATGACGCTGGCAGGGGACTCCCAAGACCTGAGGAAGAAGAGAATCAGGAGAAGTGGTCCACACTTCCTCCAGCCACTTCCCAAGGCTTTGAACAGGCAGGTGAGTAGCGGAAATGTTGGCGACTGCATGCTGGGTTTGGGCAACGTTTGGCAGTGTCCGTTTCCCCGCTGGCCAATCGGTGCTGTGTGCCGTTGTGGGTTGTTGGTGAGGCGGTTGTCAGGAGGAAGTGTGGCAGCCGCCGGACACGCAGCAGGGGTGGCCGCGGCCGCCGTGGGTCTGTGGTGGTCCTCCAGCAGGCGTTATGGCGGCGGTTTGGCTGGCAAGCAGGCTAGCAGCAGCTGGATCCACAGCCCTGGGCGAGGCATCCAGGCAAGCAGCAACAGGTGGGGTGGTAGCAGGTCCTCGTGCAGTACACAGGGGTACAGCAGGCTGGCTGACAGCAGCTGGAGCCACAGCAAGTTTGTCCGCAGCCGCTGGACCCGCAGCAGCTGGGCTGACAGCAGCTGGACACACAGCAGCTGGGCCGGCAGCAGGTGGTCCTGCAGCAGGTGGTCTGGCAGCAAGTTGGGCGGCAGCAGCAAGGCTGGCAGCAGCAGGACCCACAGCAGCTGGACCCGCAGCCGCCGCCGCACCCGCAGCAGCTGGGCCGGCAGCAGGTGGTCCTGCAGCAGGTGGTCTGGCAGCAAGTTGGGCGGCAGCAGCAAGGCTGGCAGCAGCAGGACCCACAGCAGCTGGACCCGCAGCCGCCTTGTCCACAGCCACCGCCGCACCCGCAGCAGCTGGGCTGGCAGCAGGTGGTCCTGCAGCAGGTGGTCCTGCAGCACGTAGGCTGGCAGCAAGGGGAGCAGCACGATTCGGTCATGGTGTCACAGGTGGAGGGGGAGCTTCTGTTCCGAGGTGAGTTTCTCAGATTCATTTGTCTCGTCCTCCTGGGGGGATTTTATGCACCGGGTCCCCACATTTGGACCAATGGGCATGACTTCCTTG
>NW_028134423.1:0-71622 GCF_964662115.1 Mustela nivalis | reverse complement strand
TGCCATTTGCAATAACATGGCTGGAACTAGACAGTATAATGCTAAAAGTGAAATAAGTCAGAGAAAGACAAATACCTTTACTCATATATGGAATAAAAGTAACAAAACAAACAAGCAAAGGGGAAAATAATAACACATAGAAAGAGAAACAAAGCTAGAAACAGACATTTCATAACGGAGAACAAACTGATGGTTACTTGAGAGGATCTGAAAGGAGTGATGGATTAAATAAGTGATGGGGGTTAATTAGAGCACTTGTCATGATGAGCACCGAGTGCTATATGTTATATTGTACACATGAAACTAATACAACCATATATGTTAACTAACTGGATTTCAAATGAAAATTTTTTAAAATCCCAGTTTTTAGCTCACATTCTGGCTTACAAAAGGGATTTAGTCAGGAATTTGGAGATTAGTTAATGAACAAATAAGGGGTGAACAGGCAGTTGTTAGATAAAATTACTATCCTTTCTGGCATGACTTATACCTTTTATCTAGAATTAATTTTAGCACTTTAGACTCTTCCTATTTTATTTTGAGTCATTAAACAAAAATTTCCTCAAAGGACCTTAGACTCCATCCAATTTGAGCAACAGTGTGAGAGAGGAAATGGTGTCCAGGAGGAAAAAAAAAAGATAAAACTACTTTTGTTTACTAGTGAATGCATAGTTCTTCCACAGAAGAAGCTCTAAATGGTCATGGCTCCAGCTTTATATGTGTTCAGTCATATGTTCAGAAGTAGGTAACACTATCAAAAAATATAAAGCATCTGAGATTATTTTCCCTTATTTGAAAGCAGGTGTATGAGTCTGCCGTGGTTTCTTGGGTGTTCATAGAAGACGCAGACTCATGGTTCAGAAATAATATAGTTTATTATTCACAGCATTAGAGGTAGCCAGAATATTAACAGTATTTGTGTGTGTGTGTGTGTTTCTGTGTGTGTGTGTGTGTGTGTGTGTGTGTGTGTGTGTGTAGGGGTGGGAGTTATATATCAGTTCTGAGCCTCAGTTCCCACAAGAAGAATCAAAACAGAGGCAGATAATATTTGCAAACACAACAGGTTAAGTTAAAAAAAAAGATACTATTTCTGTCCTCCAAGTCTATTCAATACAACCATCTTCAAAGGACGGTCTAGAACAGATAATAAATGCAGAAATGTAAGCAACCAATTGAAAAGTGTCTCCCAAGAAACACACTTTGAGAGTCTTCCTTTGACAAAAATACTATAGGATATTACATGAATCAGGTGCATTGAATACTGGAAGGTTAAAATTACAAGGGACCAAATATTTTTAAGCAGACTGGCATCCAGTAGAGTTCAAATAGGTTTTATAAGATTGAGGAAAGAAGCCATCAAAACCTGGGCCCAGGGGCGCCTGGGTAGCTCAGTGGGTTAAGCCTCTGCCTTTGGCTCAGGCCATGATCTCAGGGTCCTGGGATCGAGCTCTGCATCAGGCTCTCTGTTCAGCAGGGAGCCTGCTTCCCTCTCTCTCTCTGCCTCTCTGCCTACTTGTGGTCTCTGTCTGTCAAATAAATAAATAAAATCTTAAAACAAAACAAAACAAAAAACCTGGGCCCAATTTTCCCAAAAGTATGATTCTGATTCTAGTCTCTACGATGTTATCCCTTGAAGACAATGTCTCTAATTGAGTTGAATTAGTTTACTAAAGAGCATACCCCCATTTGTTGTAGGAGATGAACAATATGCAAGAGGCAAAATGCCACATGGAAGCCACCTGGTCTTCAGTGGAATATAGAATCAGTTCCTTTGGGATGAATTTGTTCCACATTTGACTTCCCACTTAAGGGAAAATAAGAGTGCCTTCCAATAGATTTTAAATAGGAAATGACAACGGAAGCTTATACAAGATTATAAAATGGGAAATTTCATTTAGATAAGCAATAATTTCAAAGTCATCTTCTTAATATTACAGACTCTTCACATAATCATAATTTTATTTTGGTATTATATGGTAATTTCAAATATAGTAAATATAAAGAATTTACCTCTGTAATTATAGCGATTCTGGTCGTAGTTTAATGGCAACAAAACTTCAAGTTAGAAGTATGGTCTACCAATTATGAATACATTTGGTAATGGTGTGTCATCTTCACTCCACTTGTCTCACTAAAACAGTGAGCCAAAAAAAGTAGGTCCAAGCTGTTTACTATGGTCAAAATGAGTTGCTTTTTCACTTGGTAAAGAAGCAGTCATATTTTGGAAAAAGAAACTGAGGCTATTAATATTTTCAACTTATTTTCAGAAAAGGAAAGAAAGGATAATCTAAGCTAAAGCCAAAATCTTACACAAGGTGGCAGGAGAATGGTCTTTTCCCAGATAAAGGGTTTTTCAACTTAGCCATGTTAGGAGGAAGAAGAGATGAGACATTGTGGACTTGACTAACGTTTGTACACTGTTCAAAAAGTTTTCAAAATAATGTGTATTATTTTTCTTCTTTTAGTTGAGACAAAAACAAACAAACAAACAAAAAACCACTAATGAGCTTACTCTTAAAAGGAGGTAAACAAGAAACTAGCAAAGATTGAGTGTTAGGTATTGTCCCCCTCCTTTTTTTTAAAATTATGTTATGTTAGTTACCATACAATACATCATTAGTTTTTGAAGTAGTGTTCCATGATTCATTGTTTGTGTAAAACACCCAGTGCCCCATGCAATATGTGCCCTCCTTAATACCCATCACCAGGCTCACCCATCCCCACATCCTTCTCATCTTTAAAACCCTCAGTTTGTTTCTTGGAGTCCATAGTTTTTCATGTTTCATTTCCCCCTCCAATGCCCCCACTTCATTTTTCCTTTCCTTCTCCTAATGTCCTCCATGCTATTCCTTAGGTTCCACAAATAAGTGAAACCATATGATGATTGACTTTCTCTGCTTGACTTATTTCACTTAACATAATCTCCTCCAGTCCCATCCATGTTGATGCAAAAGTTGGGTATTCATCCTTTCTGATGGCTGAGTGATATTCCATTGTATCCATAGATCACATCTTCTTTATCCGTTTGTCTGTTGAAGGGGATCTTGGCTCTTTCAACAGAATGGCTATTGTGGACATTGCTGCTATGAACACTGGGGTGCATATGGCCCTTCTTTCCAGTAAAATAGAGCTAGCCTATGACCCAGCGATTGCACTACTGAGTATTGACCTCAAAGATACAGATGTAGTGAAAAGAATTAGGTATTGTTAAAGCACAAATGCAGGGGATAGAAGTTATGGTACAGAAGAGGGAAGGGCAACCATATGGCAGAGTAGAATAAAGTAGCTCAGGAAGAAATTAGTCATATCCAGATATTGGAAGGCATGTGGGGTTGGCAGGGAGAGCATGAGAAATCATGAGAGAAGAGAGAGAAAATGGACCAGGCAGGAGGGTTTATAACATTTTAACATCTAAGGTAAGCATATGCAAAGCAGAATAGGGAAAGAAATAAAAGTTTTTATAAGACTCAATACATAAGGAATAACGTGGAGGACACTGGGAGATGGAGAGAAGTGTGCTGGGGGAAATCGGAGGGAGAGACAAACCATGAGAGACTGTGGACTCTGAGAAACAAACTGAGGGTTTTGAAGAGGAGGGTGGCAGGTGGTTGGGTGAGCCCAGTGGTGGGTATTAAGGAGGGAATTTATTACATGAAGCACTGGGTGTGGTGCATAAACAATGAATTTTGGATCACTGAAAATAAATTAAAAGAAAAAAAAAGACTGACTACAGACATGGACCTCAGTGTAACACAGATATGGAACTCACTGGAATACCAGCCACTTCCCACCGACACACACAGACTATGATAATAATAAATAATAATTCAATTAAGAAAATTGCCTGCCAAATAATTTTTCCTCTTTTTATTTTTATGATTATTATTTTTATTTTATTTTTAAAGATTTATTTAAATTCCAGTTAGTTAAAATAAGGTTAATATTAGTTTCAGGTGTACAATATAGTGATCAACACTGCCATACAACGGCTTAAATATAAAAATGAAAAAAAAATTTTTTTTAAGATTTTATTTTTAAAAACCTCTACACCCAAGGTGGATTTCAAACGTACAACCCCAAGATCAAGAGTTACATATTTTACTGACTGATCCAGCCAGGCACCCCAACAAATAAAAATTTTATAAAATTGTTGAGTTTGTGGGAGTCTCATTTGCTCAGTCAGTTAAGTGTCTGCCTTTGGCTCAGATCATGATCTCAAGAGTCCTGGGATCGAGCCCCATATTGCTCATGCGCTCTTTCTCTCTCTCTCTCTCTGGCTTTTGCTCTTAAATAAATAAATAAAATATTTTTTAAAAAAATTGTTGAGTTTGTTTAACTAGTTTTAAACTAGTAGACAGAGATGAAGATAAAGTATGATCTCATGGCAGGGAAAAATACAACTTACACGTTTTAAAAATAAAATGTGCAATGCAAGTTACATCACTTCTTTTATCACCACACAGGGACTTTCCCTACTGAGTTGTTGTAATGTAAGGACCTATTTTATATTTTTATATTTTAGCAAGAGGCTTCCATTGAGGTTAACCCTGAAACTGTCCTTGCTCCCCTTCCCCCAGGGGATTCACTTAAAAACAAGACCTGGAAATCAGCTCCAGGTAACAAAGCCCATATACAAGGGTGGGTCAGGCCAGGTGGAGACATCAATCAGCGGGAGGGGGGGGGGCGGTGTTTGCATATTGTCTCCCTAGATACTAAGGAGTATGCCCCACTCCTCTGCCCTTTGGGAACCGTTTTGGCACCAATCCTAATCAAGGTGTAATAGGCTGGGTCAAATGTCTATACTAGGGTAAATTGAACCTCAATTGGTCACCTAGCCTCACTGTGGAGTTTCCTGTGTGTGTTAAAATCTCATTGGTCACCTGTGCGTGGCCAGGCCTGACTTCATGGCCTTTGCCCTTAAAAGCTAGACTGTGAAACAGTGAAGGGTTGCCTTCTCTCATAAGAGGTGTGGCTCTGAACGTTCGGTTAGATTCTTGATGCTTGGCATGAAATAAGGCTTTGCTTGACCTTCGCTTTACATCAGTCTCGCTCCTTTAATTATAGACCCATTATTGGGGCATAACAGTATTAATCTTATAGTTATAAGTCCACAATGCATCCATCATCCATTCTACCCCTTAACATTCCCCTTTGGACAGACCCATGATCTAGAACAAGCCTTATTTTATAGTGCCTTGTAGGAGATTTTTGCTGCTGCCTAAATTGCCTACTTTCCTCTCACCATTACCACAGAAATTGGGTCCACTGAAACAAAGGGGTAGTGTAAGAAATTAACAACTTCCATAAATCTCTTTAAATCATAAAGTATAAGATAGTGATACCTTTTTTTCTGCCACATAACCAATTCTTGCAAGAATAAGGTCATATAAGAGAATTTACAACACATGCTAGCATTATCCTACTGGACCCAGATCATTTGTATGTTTCTCTGTCTCTGAGAAATGTAGTTATTTACATGACTGAAACCTACAAATTGTTTGATATGACTACTAATATCACCTACATTATTTTAAAGCCTGTTTAAGGCTTCTGAAATACATAGGTTTTGTAAACACTTATTAAGCATCTTGTATATATCAAACACTTTAAAAATCTCTGCTTTAAAAACAGAACAAAAAAACTCTACCTCAATGGAACTTTGAGTCTGAAAAAGATACAGGCAATATACAAGGCAACAGATAGAATAATTACATATTTGATTATATACTCCGAGGATGTCACATTAAATTGATATGAAAATGATGAGAAGGATCTGGATTTCTTGTCAAAATTTTTTGCCTTAAAAAGAAATTGATATTTAGGGAAAGTTGTTACTGAAAGAGGTCCTGTGTCAACCAAAAATGTTAAACCATGATCTGAATAAATTTTCCAGTTGTGATCATTGCTTTGTTTAACTGTCTTATATTAAGACTGAATTTAGTAATTCAGTCTCAGATTTCAGTAAGTCTTTTTTTTAATGATTTTTTTTATTTATTAGAGAGAGAGAGGGAGGGGCAGAGGGAGAGGAAGAACCAGACTCCTTGCTGAGCAGGCAGCTGATGCAGGACTGGATCCTAGTACCCTGGCATCATGGCCTAAGCTGAAGGAAGACACTTAACCAACTGAGCCACCCAGGCACTCTAGACTGTAAACTTCTTAAAGGTAAAAAAGTTTATTCTTCTAGAAGTTCCACAGACATTTCTAACATCCATAAGAAAGCATGTACTGATGTAAAATGCCAGCAAATCAAATTATTTAGAAAAGAAAGAAAGAAAGAAAAGATATATCTGGATAAAGAGAAAAACAGAAAATCTAATAATACATTGAATTATTAGAGCAAAGAGTGGAGGAAGAGAAAATAAATATGAAATAGAGATTTCCACTAAAAGAAAAAAATTGAATAAGGCAGGAGATTTAGAAAATTATTATGACAGACTTGAGAAAAAATAAAATAGGAATTTTTAGAAAATAGCAATGAATGAAAAGGTAAATTGTTCCTACCTCTATAATATTAGCTGTTTGTTGTTGTTGTTGTTGCTAATTTACCTATTTAAGCTAATAAACAAAGAAAGGTTTCATTTAGGGATAAGGTTTCTATATATATATATATATTTTCCATTTAGGGATAAGGTATATATATATATATATATATATTTTCATTGTTAGAAAATGTGTCACAGAAAGTGTTTAAACTTTAAGATACAGATGCAACATGTAAAAAACTACATTGTTTGAACGTCTAATTTGTAAATGCTGTTAGAGGAAACTTGGTGGAAATGTCCTTATGTGGTTGTGTTTCTGGAACTAAGTATATTTATTAATAAGGAATAGTTTAAAATTATGAAATGACCAGGAGTGGACAATTTTCCTAATCCTATCAGCTCTTTGCAGCTCTTTTATTAGCCCCCTTCAGGAATACCAGCTTTATTTATCTAATTAAATTTTATATTAATATGCTTTTGACTTTTGGCCTTTCTCTTCATTCTGTTCTTTTTTTTTTCCCGTAAATTACATGTTTCTGCTTAACAGCTACTATCAATTCTTTGATATGAATTCTCAGCATCAATTTACTAACTCCAGAGATGAAGCAGCATCAATATTTAGAAGCAAAGAATACAAAGCCTTGGGCATCTGGATGGCTCAGTCAGTTAAGCATCTGCCTTTGACTCAGGTGGTGATCCCACGGTCGTGGGATGGAACCCCAGTTTGAACTTTCTGCTCAGCTGGGAGCCTACTTCTCCCTCTCCCTCTGCCTGCAGCTCCCTTTGCTTGCGTTCTCCCTCTCTTTGTCAACTAAATAAAATAAAGTAAAATAAAATAATGTAAATAATACATTTATTTATTTATTTATTAAAATGCAATTATTACACAATACATAATGTATTGCATAATTATAATAATGATTAAATAATTTATTAAATATTTATATTAAATATATCGATTTAATTAAATAACTATTTTTTAGAATTTAAAATATTTCAAATTTAGATTGTTAAATATTAAATCATTAATTTAATAAATAAATATCTAAACATAATTAAATAAAATAATTTATTTATTAAAATAAATAAAATAATGTTGTCATTATCTGAGCATGTATTTTTAAATAGTCTAAAAACAACCATCTAATAAAGTCTAAATACATTGAGATCAGATATTTATACAAGTTAACCCAGACACTCAACCCACAGACAGTTTCAAAACATTTGTTTTTTTTAAAGATTTTATTTTTTTATTTGACAGAGAGAGATCACAAGTAGGCAGAGAAGCAAGCAGAGAGAGAGAGGAGGAAGCAGGCTCCCTGTGGAGCAGAGAGCCTGATGTGGGACTCGATCCCAGGACCCTGAGATCATGACCTGAGCCGAAGGCAGTGGCTTAACCCACTGAGCCACCCAGGCGCCCCTCAAAACATTTGTTTTTATCTACTACTCAAAATACGATTGTAATGTATTTATTTATAACTTTGATGTAGCAAGGAAACTTGGAGGAAAAGGAGACATTTGGTTTTAATATTTGAAAATTATTTTGTTGATTAAAAAAAAATAAAAACCTTACCACATGAGCATTTCTTCTTAAATAACACTGTGAAGTTTCTGAGTCGCATTCTATTAAAAGTGCTGATAAAATGGCCTCAGTTACTCATTTAAATTATCAGCTGAATGGGTAACAAATGAAGTAGAGAGCTTTTTAATTATTTATGAATGTATTGCTTGTGGATGGAGTGCCACATAGAGTCACCTCTCTTTTTGGCTTTGTTTTGTGAGCAGCAGTGGAATCTATGAATGAGATTAAACATAAGGACATTCACAGAAATTCTTAATGAACTTCTGGGGAAGGGCAATAAGTGCAAGGAAAAACTGCAGCAAGACTAATTACAAATTTCAAGTGGTCATTGCTTAATTATAGAAGCTTTTAAGTTCAAGTAATATATCTTTTTTATGAGCCTATCATATTGTATTAATTACCACAAACTGCACTCTTGAACACTTATCTTTTCACATATTTCTTATTCTTAGTACTTAAAAGTACCCTTATGATTGATAAGTAAATGGATTTTACTGACAATGCATTTATTTACATAAATAAATAATGCTGTTTATATATATAAAAACAATTGAATATGTGTATGTGTTCAATGAAATTTTTTTTTCAAATTAACATCTTAATTCTACCACATTGGTTACAAATAGATATAGACTTTATAGATTCATCAAATATTTTATTCTCAAATTTATATCTCCTTTGTGAAGTAAATGAAACTGTATATATTAAATATAATCCTATCACATGTAACAGTTACTAGTGCATCCCAGGACATACATAGGTCAGGTCCTACTCAAGGCATCACGGATAACTGGATTTAACTTTCTATCCTGGGAGTCTTCTGTATATTTCTGTGCCTTTTATACTACAATCAGGAGGAAGAATTCTTTTGCTAAAAGCTTCCAAATCGGGCGCCTGGGTGGCTCAGTGGGTTAAGCCACTGCCTTTGGCTCAGGTCATGATCTCAGGGTCCTGGGATCGAGTCCCGCATCGGGCTCTCTGCTCCACAGGGAGCCTGCTTTCTCCTCTCTCTCTCTGCCTGCCTCTCTGCCTACTTGTGATCTCTCTCTGTCAAATAAATAAATAAATAAAATCTAAAAAAAAATAATAAAAAAAATAAAAGCTTCCAAATCACTATGTGAGTAGATTATTTGTAGACTAGTGATATAATATTATAGTTTAATATGTAAAGCATGATAAAATAAAATGCTATTGCCATATTTAATTTATTCAGAAAAGCATTCATTTAGTTATCAAGCATTCATTTGCTTTTTTTAAAGATTTTATTTATTTATTTGACAGCACAAGTAGACAGAGAGACAGGCAGAGAGAAAGGAAGGGAAGCAGGGTCCCTGCTGAGCAGAGAGCCTGATGTGGGGCTCTATCCCAGGACTCTGGGATCATGACCTGAGCAGAAGGCAGAGGCTTTAACGCACTGAGCCACCCAAGAGCCCCAAGCATTCATTTTCTTTATACAGAAGAGATAGAACAATATTATATAGTAGAAAATACAGTAAATAATCTAGAAACCTTGATCATTGTGTTTTGGCAATTTTAGAACATAAAATTAGCTAAAGCTCAAGTGCAAGTTATATTTGTATCCTAGGAGGAAAAGTTAATTAAAAGTTTGTTTATTACCATAGTTTAACACTTCAACAAAATGATAATGAGTCAAAAATTAATGAATATATGAAGTATACAATAAAAACAATAATCTTGAGTGTATGTGACTCACTGTAGGTATTGATAGGCTAGAAATCAAAGGGAAAGTATCTATAGGGTTTGTTCAGTTCCATGCTCATCAGATTAATAGGCTTTCTCATATTGCTTCCTTCATCACATTAATTTGTCTAATGAAGTTTTCAAGAGTTAAAGACAGTGATAGGTTCATGACTGGAGAGAAGGTACAGAATCTAAGATAGTTCAGAAGTGCTTATTATTTAAGAGAAAGACAGCATGGGAGGTGAGGGGTGGAAGGAAAGGGATAAGAAGAGAGAATCTTAAGCAACCTCCTTGCCCAGCACAGAGCCTAAAGGGGCTTCATCTCATCGCCCTGAGATAACAACCTGAGCTGAAATCAAGAGTCAGATGCTTATCTAATTGAGTCACCCAAGTGCCCCATTTTTTTCCCTGTATCTTTATTTTCATCTCTTTCTGTAACTGAGTTTCCCTTCAAAATCAGGACTTGCATACACAACCTAAATAATTATTTTGGGATTTGATCACGTGGAAGAGGAGAGAATGAGAAGAGCTAAGTGGTCCAGGAGAAACATATATGAGTTCAGACTGAGTGGATTATGATTGTGGACAACTGAGCATCAATCCTAATGCACAGAATACATCTCAGAATTATTTTCCTGAAACAAGAAAGAATCTGTTTAACCCACTGGCTTCTGCATCCTATCCACAGTGGTTAAAATTCATCCCAGAAGTAATTAATGTTCCTGACTTTTCTATTAATGGGCATGAGAGAGGAGCTGAGTGGGCTTGGTCAGTGTCCCACCTAATGAAAGGCAGAGCAGATTCAGGCAAAAAAAAAAAAATATTAGTTCTTTCCAAATTAGATTTAATGGGATTCTGTTTTTCATTCATGAATTCATTTTACATTTTATATTTTATCGATTTTTCTAAGCTTTGGCCAATATTCACTACATTTTTGAATAGCTTTTATCTATTATTGTAAATCATTTTTCTGCTACATTTGTTTAGTCATGGTTATCCATTTCTTCTTCCAAGTTTTTCAGATATGTGATATCAATTTCCAAATAAATTATTTAAAATGTTTATTTTTTATACTAAACTTCTATGAAAAACATTGATATATGTATTATGGCATATTGTTCCCCTTTCAACTTATTTTTTAAAATGTGAATGTGCCTTGGCAAATATATATTGTTTCATTTTATGTTTATGTAGATTCTTCATAATTTTTCCAAGTTCATTGGCTTATGGTTTATATTTTTTTAATAATTTTCCTACTGCCAATTAATAGATTTTTTTCCATTACCTTGTCTAAGTTGCTATTGCCATTATAAGTAAAAAGCATCTGGAAATCTATATCCCTGTCCAGTTTCCTCAAATCACTCATTATTTTCAGGATCTAGTTGGATTTTCTTACAGGTTCCAGGTGGACAAGCTTTTGAACTGGTGCTAATTATTATTTGTTTGTTTCTGGCTTCCTGCATTTACCAGCTTAGGGATCATTTTTAACAATTATGATGAAATGAGGCATCATATTCTTATTCTCAACTTCATTAATAATGATATTAGTGTAACATGTCCTACAAGATAATAATAGATACATGTAAAATAATTTCATTGACCAAAAAAGTGGTGGAAAATGTAAATAAAACACAGTGGCAGCCAACTAGTCATTTCAAGTTGAGCTATTTTTCCCCCTTTATCTCCCTGTCTCTTTAATTTCCTGTAGCACATTCCTACAAAGTATTTTAAGGTGTTTTATATGCACATACATAGAGATCATCATGGAGTCTAAATCTAATAATTCCTTGTCAGTTTTAAATATTTTAAGTATTGTTCATTCCTATGTCAGTTGTCTAGTAACTTTTTCTCCACACTGCACTTAATTGCAAGGAAATATTTAATTTTAATATAAATTAATTAATCACTTTAATAAATATTTTTACCTTATGGATTAATCTTTGATGCTTATTTCTTAATTTTTTTTAACTTTTAAAATTTTATTTATTGAGAGAGAGAGTGAGAGAGAGAGAGAACAAGCACAAGCAGGGGAAGCTGCAGAGGGAGAGGGAAAAGAAGAAGCAGGTTTCCCACCAAGCAGGGAGTCAAGCTCAGTCTCAGGGCCTTGGGATCATGATCTGAGGTGAAGGCAGAGGCTTAGCTGACTGAGCCACTGAGTCTAATTGTTATCTTGATATTTAAGGAAATACTTTATCATCTCTAATTGATCCCCTATGTCACAAATACAGTTTTCTCTATGGTGCTATTAATTTTATTGTCTTCAAATGAGACTCTTTTTCTAGAAGCATTTTTAATCAGTCTCTTAGGTCTATAATTTAGTTTTTATACATTTCATTTAGTATTTTATTTTATCTTCATCATCTCTGAGTATTCCTGACCAGTACTCATTGGTCAAATCTTTCTTATTAATCTATTCCAAAAATTTGCTTGTTTCTATAATATTTTGTTATGACTGCTGTTGTTCTTAGGTTTTGCCTTTATATTCTTTTTGTTTTGTTTTGTTGTTTTATGCTTTGGTGTTTTTGTTGTATTGTTTTGTTTTTCTTTTGAATTAATACAATTAAACCTTTAGATTTCTTTCATACTTTTAATTATTGTCACTTATTTTCACAAATGATATTACCGTAGTACAGTAATTCTAAATATTTCTGAATTAGCTGTATTTCTTTTTAGGTATAAAGTTAACTTCCAGTTACATGGACTTAATATTTTGGTCATTCTATTCTAGTTTTATTGCCTTATCATTGGAAAATATAGCCTGATACTTAACTCTAGGGAATGATGTGGGAGAGCTAGGTTCTTGTCTCTTGGAGTCAAAGAAGGAATCTCGTGGGCAATGGAGAGTGAGGAAGTGACAGAAGTTTATCAAGTGAATATATAGAAAAAGCTCTCACAACTAAGAGGGGTCCCCACACAGTTAACAATGAGTGCCTTCAGGGTTTATTTTTTATAAAAAGGTAACCAGGCAACTTTAATCCTTTTAACATCTCTATCAATAACTCCTGCAATGGCTTACCTCCTTTTGAGGGTCTGATTATTCTTTTTTGGTTACAGGTGTTTATCATAGAGACACCCACCCCACATGACCCACTCCATACACCTAGGGCAGGGTGGTCCTCCATCCCACATGCCTAGATCAGGGTGCTCTTCCTGGGGTAGGGTGGTCCAATTTATCTCTTTACCACATCACATTTTGGGGATTTCTGAGAGCCTGTTCACAAAGTTCCCTATGGATCTCTTCCTCCCTAGCCTCACCTGTCCGTTACTCATTTTGAGAGTTGATATTACCAAAGTACTGTAATTCTAAAAATTTCTGAATTAGCTGTATTATTTCTTTTTAGGTATGAAGTTAACTTCCAATTATATGAATTTAATATTTTGGTCATTGTTTTCTAATTTTATTGCCTTATTCTTGGAAAATATAGCCTGATATTTAACTCTAGGAATTTATTGGCATATACTTCTGGCCTAAATAATGGCCTGTTTGTGTAAATGTTCAACTTATGCTTATATACTTACTGAAGACTATTGTTTTGGGGTCAGGATGGCTACATTTATTAATAGATCAGGACTATTAGATTCTCTAAATTTTGATGTCTCTTAATTTAATCTAATTAAATTATCAGTTAATGAAGAAAGTTAAATTTTTTATGTACTACTGTATCTAAACTTATCAAAGTCTTTTGCTATTATTAGACAAGTATGTCATCCTGTTTTTATACCAAGTCTTACATTAAAAAAATCATACTATATGAAATATTACTTATTATTATTATTATTATTTTTAAAGATTGTATTGATTGGGGTACCTGAGTGGTTCAGTCAGTTAAGTGTCTACCTATAGCTCAGGTCATAATACCCGGGTCCTGGGATAGAGCCCCGCAGGGGGTTCCCTGCTCAGTGGGGTGCTTCTCCCTCTCCCTCTGTTATTCCCCCTCCTGTGTGCATGTTTTTCTTTTCTCACTCTCTCTCAAATAAATAAGTAAAATTTAAAGATTATCTCTCTCAAATAAATAAGTCAAATTATTTTTCTCAATGGGAGGGAGAAGCAGACTCTCCAATGAGCAGGGAGCCTGATGCAGGGCTCAATACCAGGACCCTGGGATCATCACCTGAGCTGAAGGCAGACAACTTGAACCGACTAAGTCACCCAGGCACTCCAGTTGTTTATTTATTTATTTATTTTTATTATGCATATGTTTTATCTCTCTTTTCTTCAAGTCTTTTTTTCGATCGTTTTACTTTTTTACTTTTTTCATAAAACTGAATTATTTCAAGATGACTTGGTCATCCTCTTTTACCCCACCCCATAGGTCATAGAGTACATTTTAACTGTTAAAATATTAGTATTTAAGTGCTGCCTACACAAATTAAGGCAAATTATCTGTGGTCTGTATTCCTGAAAATATTTTTTTTTTATTATGCCTTCCTATTCCAATGACATTTTATAAGGATCTAAATGTTTACATTTGTGATTATTTTTTTCAAAATAATAAAGCTATTACTTCATTCTTTTTTATATCTGATGTTATTTAAAAAATTTCTGTCAGTCGGATTCTTGTTTCTTTATTAATGAATTATTTTTTTTCTCTCTAACACTTATGATTTTTTTTTGTCTTTGGTATGTATGCCCTAGTTTGGGATTCATAGAGTCAACTATAGTTATGAATATTTTCTTTCTTTTTTTGTATGTAAGTTTTAATCCAGTGTCTTGACTATTTTATGCTTGAGAAATAGATGTACATTAATATTCAAATATTTCTTTCCTTTTTCTTCTTTCATTTTAAAAAAACGTCATTTATTTTATTTTATTTAAAAAAATATGTATTCATTTATTTGGAGTAGAGAGAGAGGGTCATGAAGAGTGGCTGATTATATACTTTCAATTTGGGAGGAGGTTAGGGATAGCACAAGCCTCCAAGGTATTTTATAAACAAGGTTTCCAGGACCTTGAGGGGGCTAGCTATTGTTAGGGAAAGGTCATTTCTTACTATTTAGTAAAAACTCAGGGAAGAGACTCTTCTGATGTGTATCAGTGGGTATATGCTTGGGAGATGATTGCCAATGTATATCTTGAGGGCAGGGGTGGGGAATAGAGATAAAGAAGTTTCCAAAGTAATTTTTACATGTGAAAGTAGATTTTCAGTATCCTGGGGGGGTGGAATAAGAATGCTTTTTGCCCTGAGTAGATGTGTCCACATGGAAGCAGCTGAGTCCCCAGAGGAACTTCAAGGACTTGTCAACAGGCTATGAGTAGTAAGGAAATCTAATTTTTTCTCTAGCTTTTGTTCCACACGTATCACCTACATCTTACACCTCTTTTATATTGATAATTTTAATGCTTTGCTGGTATCCAGATGACTATGTCCTTAAGTGACTTCTTTTTTTTTTTTTTTGGCTTAAATAATAGAAATTTATTTCTCATAGTTCTAGAGGCTGGAAGTCCAAGATCACAGTGTTGTAGGTTTGGTCTCTCCTGAGGCCTTTCTCATTGGCTTACTAAGAGCCATCTTCTTGGTTGAACTAACATAGCCTCTTTCTCTGTGTAGACTCATCCTTATGTCTCTTTCTCTTCATATAAGGACACTAGTCCTATAAGTGCCCCATCCAAACGAACTCCTTTAATCTTAATGACCACTCTAAAGATCCTGTCTCCATGTACTGTCACATTGGAGGTTAGAATGTCCTTGTGGGGGACACAATGCAGGTTTTAAGATGGTCCAAGTCTGTGATTTTTGAGGATGTATGTTTGGGTTGTTTTTATATTCTTGAGGCAACCTATACATTTTACTCTTTCCTAATGAATTTCCCTTTTCTTCAAGTCTCTGTCAGCTTCAGTTCTTATTGGTAGCTATGGTTTCTTCATGTTCCCTGATATGCATTGCAAAAAAGAGAGAGGAAACCAATGGGCCTAACTCTCTCTCAAAGAAAGATGATACCATAGTTCTCTAAGGAGAGAAGAGATTGTCTTTTTTTTTAAATATAATTTTTTATTTTTTATAAACATATATTTTTATCCCCAGGGGTACAGGTCTGTGAATCACCAGGTTCACACTTCACAGCACTCACCAAAACACATACCCTCCCCAATGTCCATAATACCACCCCCTTCTCCCAAACCCCCTCCCCCCAGCAACCCTCAGTTTGTTTTGTGAGATAAAGAGTCACTTATGGTTTGTCTCCCTCCCAATCCCATCTTCTTTCATTTATTCTTCTCGTACCCACTTAAGCCCCCATGTTGCATCACCACTTCCTCATATCAGGGAGATCATATGATAGTTGACTTTCTCCGCTTGACTTATTTCGCTAAGCATGATACGCTCTAGTTCCATCGATGTTGTCGCAAATGGCAAGATTTCATTTCTTTTGATGGCTGCATAGTATTCCATTGTGTATATATACCACATCTTCTTGATCCATTCATCTGTTGATGGACATCTAGGTTCTTTCCATAGTTTGGCTATTGTGGACATTGCTGCTATAAACATTCGAGTACACGTGCCCCTTTGGATCACTACGTTTGTATCTTTAGGGTAAATACCCAATAGTGCAATTGCTGGGTCATAGGGCAGTTCTATTTTCAACATTTTGAGGAACCTCCATGCTGTTTTCCAGAGAGGTTGCACCAGCTTGCATTCCCACCAACAGTGTAGGAGGGTTCCCCTTTCTCCGCATCCTCGCCAGCATCTGTCATTTCCTGACTTGTTGATTTTAGCCATTCTGACTGGTGTGAGGTGATATCTCATTGTGGTTTTGATTTGTATTTCCCTGATGCCGAGTGATATGGAGCACTTTTTCATGTGTCTGTTGGCCATCTGGATGTCTTCTTTGCAGAAATGTCTGTTCATGTCCTCTGCCCATTTCTTGATTGGATTATTTGTTCTTTGGGTGTTGAGTTTGCTAAGTTCCTTATAGATTCTGGACACCAGTCCTTTATCTGATATGTCGTTTGCAAATATCTTCTCCCATTCTGTCAGTTGTCTTTTGATTTTGTTAACTGTTTCCTTTGCTGTGCAAAACCGAGCACACCGACCGGAGTGAAGCGGGGTCTTTTATAGGAAGGTACAAACAAGTTATGGGTGGGGCGCAACTGATTGGTGGACAGTTTGAACTTTTGAAAAAGGCATACTTGGTGTTAGTGGATTGGCCCTGGAAGACCCCCCTCGCGGGAAGAGAAAAGCGGGAAGGGGAAACAAAGAGGGGAAGTTTGACCTTATTACTGGGCAGAAAGGCATCCTGTCTACGTGACCTATGTGACCATGCAGCCCCCTTGCCTACGTGATCTAGGGGACCATGCAGCCCCCTTGCCTACGTGACCTACGGGACCATGCCCCGGCTATTAGGAGAGGGTATCTTGTTCAAACAGGAGTCAAGTGTCATGCCCTAAAAGCCAAGCGGTTATAGAAAGGCAAAAGAGCAGTTACATTGAATTCAACCCTGGGGGAAGGGTCTTTTCATTGCAAGGGGAGGAGGGGTACTTTTACACAACAAAAGAGCAGTTAATTACTTAACGACTGGGGGGGGGGTGTCTTTCAAGGACATCATACCAACAATGCCAAATAATTTTCAGACAACAGCAAGATATCCAAGAATTCAACTAAATTCTGACACTATCTACCTGAACATAGCGTAAGATTTCATCAGTTAAGGGATCAGTCCTCCAAGACTATCTCCAACCCCATCTCAGATGCCAGTCTCACTGTAGGCCCCAGGTTATTACCTGTGCTTGTGACTGAGCAACTACAGGTTGGAGGTCCCAATGGCCTACTTCTTACGTTCTTTTAATTTGCTACAGGGGCTCACAAAACTCAGAAAAATACTTACTTTATGTTTGCCAGCTTATTAAAAGATATAATAGAAGATTTAAATCAATAGATAGATAAAGAAGTGCACAGGGCAAGGTATGGAGAATGGGCACAGAGCTTCTATTACCTTCTGTAAGACTGCCACTCATCCTGCCTTTTTATACATTTAACAAACTAAAAGCTTTCTGAACCCAGTCCTTTCAGGTTTTCTGTGGAGGCTTCATGACATAGTCATGACTGACTAAATCTTTGTCATTTGCTGATCTAATCTCCAGCTCCTCTTCCCTCCCCAAATAATCCTGAATTGGGAGGAAGGGGAGGCTTGTTGGGCAAAAAGTTATGAAGGCTTTCACCAAGTGGTTGGTCCTTCAGGCAAACAGCCCTTGCCTTGAGTGAGGTCTGAAGGTCACTTCATTAACATAACAAAACACACCTCTCTCACCCTTATCACAGGAAATTCCAAGAGTTTTAGGAGCTGTGAGTCAGTAGCCATGGTTGAAAACCAAATATTCAGATGACCAAAATATATTTCTTGTAAACCCCTATATTACCCTACATGCTTAAGTATTTAATTATGTGATCTTTTAAACTAATATTTTTCTAAGAGTCTAAACTGTTCTGTCAGTAATCTGGATTGGGGAGTGATGTATTGCCAAATTTCTGTCGTTTCAGTCCAGGAAGTCAAAGAGAAACAACAGGAGAGCCCCTTAGGGCAGGAAGTTCAAAGTAACAATGTTGACTACTACTCCCTTTTCTTGATTTTTTTTAAAACAAGCAAAGCATCTCTTCAGAGTTGCAGTTTAAAGCCAAGAACATGCGGAATTGGGAGAAAAAAATAGTTAAATTTGGAGACTTGCAGAGGTAGAATCAGAGTAGTGAAAGCCATTACAGTAACAGAACTAACTGAGGTCAGTCTTTGGTGAATCACAGAAACAGGTGGAGTTGTCAAACAAAGGAATCTTTGTTTACAACATACAAGGAGATCACAGGGAATAAGTTCCAAAGCCTTGACTGTTTGAACAGGAGAGAGATTTTTATTTAGTATTTAAGAAGGGAGAGTTTTATTATCCCGTGTATGGTTGGTCATAGGGTTGTGGATGCATGCACATCCACATATGTATTTGTGCAATATGTATTGCATGTTCACCTGAATGAAGCTTGTATTCCACCGAGGGCAGAAACTTCAACGTTAGAATAAAGCAGAGGTAACTGTTGGACAAGGGAAAGGGACTCTGCAGGCTTCAAGAGCAGATATAAACTAGATGGGGTCTTGGACTCATTTTCTGGGACAAGGAATGCAAGGCCTTGATTACTTTTGAAATAGCACTAGGAGTTTTACCACTGATTTATTGTCTCAATAGCTTAGGCTATTTCCTGGTCTGGTGGTGACTGTTAGTTTTCCCATTGCCTTGTTCCCTCAAAATCCTTAACTAGTGAGGTTTTTGCATTTCTTTGTAAGAGCCTCCCAGGAAATTTTGGAAGAAGTGTGCTTGGGCAAGTACACAGGTGGGGTATAGATCATTGAAAATAGCTGGGGACAAAAAATGACTTTTCTTATGTCAGGAAAACTATATCTCATCTTTAATTTTCTGGAAACCTCTAACTCTTTCTGCTGATGTTACCAGCAGGCATCTGAGATATTACTGATTGTTCTCTTGAACCTAAGGAAAAGGAAATGTAGAAAGCAAATGACAAAACTTTAAAATCTATCCTGCAACTCATAATTCACTGCAGCCACCTCTCTGTCTTTCCCTTTCTCTTTTTCTCTCTTTCTATTTCTCTCTCACTTTCTCTCTCACATACGCACAACACACGCAAATCAACTTAAAACAATTTTTAATTTTACCTATTCCATTTTAATATACTTGAGGCATGATCATTTTCTTAGTAAATACAAGAAAAAAAATCTAGGATTCCATCATTCTGTGTGATTAAAGTATTGAGGAATTTACTTCCAATAGCACTTATAAAAACATATTTTATTTAAGTAATATTATATAATCAGGTGCCTGCATTTTTCTTATTCTCCAACTAGTGTTATTTGGCAATTAATATTTTGTCAATCAATATTCCCCTATATCTGAATGTGTGGGCAGTGAGAGATGAGTTAGAGGCAAGGATGGTGAACACTCCCAACAACTGCTGACTACATATATCTTAAGCCATGATTTTCTTTGCAAAGGTCAACATTGATAATGTTCTAGTCATACCTCCGTGTACCAGGAAAGAAGTAGTATATTTCTTGAAAGACACAGCTATCAAAGCTCCATTGAGAAACCGTAAAGATGGAGAAGGGATTTGCAAATTATATATCTGATAATGGACATCTATTCTGATTATTAAAAAATGAATAAAAATAAAAACCTTACTAATAACCAAACAGAGTATCCAATTTTACATGTGAAGGAAATAATGGAAGAGACATGTCACCAAAAGGATATGGATGGCTTATAAGCACATGACAAATTTCTCAACATTTAGGCATTAAAGAAATACAAATTAAAATCATAATGAGACATGCTTACATATCTATTAGAATGGCTAAAATTATAAAGGCTAATTGTACTTCGTCTGAGCTAGATTGAGAAGCAACAAAAAATCTAAACTGTTGTTGGCATATATCATGATACAACCACTTTGGGAAATAGTCTGAACATTTTTTTAAATGCAAAATATGTTGCAGTTACACAAATAGCCATTTTACTTCTAGGCATTTAACCAAGAGAAACAAACCCTATGTTCATACAAGGACTTGTATATGAATTTCATAGCAGCTTTATTTTTAAGAATTGAAAACAATGGAAATGTTTATCAATGTCCATCAAGAGAGCAAAGACAAATTATGATCTATTCATTAAAGAGATTACTATTCGGGGCGCCTGGGTGGCTCAGTGGGTTAAGCCGCTGCCTTAGGCTCAGGTCATGATCTCAGGGTCCTGGGATTGAGTCCCGCATCGGACTCTCTGCTCAGCAGGGAGCCTGCTTCCTCCTCTCTCTCTCCATTGAGAAACCGTAAAGATGGAGAAGGGATTTGCAAATTATATATCTGATAATGGACATCTATTCTGATTATTAGAAAATGAATAAAAATAAAAAACCTTACTAATAACCAAACAGAGTATCCAATTTTACATGTGAAGGAAATAATGGAAGAGACATGTCACCAAAAGGATATGGATGATCTATTCATTAAAGAGATTACTATTCAACATCAAAATGAACTATTAACAGTTGGAGATTCTCAAAATAATGATGCTGAGAAAAGAAAAGCCAGGCAACGAATAATATATACTGTGTGATTCCATGACTATAAAAAATCTAGAAAATACAAATTTATATATAGTCACAGTCACCAAATATATTGGTGAGATTTTAGTGCCTTCTTCTGTGCTCCCATAGCTTCCTTTCACCATGTGAAAATATGAACTCTTTTTCTTTATTCTGTCTTACTACAATGAGAATCCTTGAAATTTTATGGACATTTGAACTCTCAGTTATTAGCAGAAATTCTATCACACAGTAAGTTTCCAAATATAAAAGCCAGAGTTTTACAATGACTTCTAAGCTTTTACATGATCTAGCCACTCATTTAACCTCTGTGACCTCTTTCCCTGCTACTCTTCAGTCACTCACAGTGGCCTCCTTGCTATTCCTCAGATATGCCAGGCATGATCCAACCTTATGGCCTTCAAGATAGCCAATTCCTTTGTCTGGAGTGACCTTATTGCTGATAGTTCTGGGCAAATTCATCACCTTTCCATACCTTTGTTCAATTGTCAGCTTCATTGTAACTACCCTGATCTTCCTATTAAAAATTTTAACTCCCCATCCCCTGCCTAGCAACCTTGATTTTTCTCACCCTGATCGAATTTTTCTTTTTCCCCATTATACTCATCAATTTTGAATGCACTATGCAATTTTTATTAAGGTTTATAGCTTTTAATTGTCTCACCCATGAAAATAAAAGTTCTACAAAGCCAAGTATTTCATTTACCAGTGTAGTCTGAAGTAATTAATATCTGCCATATAATAGGTTCAATAGACAATTGGTAAATTTCAGAATAAATTAATGTTGAGAGTATACTGAATTTCATAAGTCATTTCAATAATTTTTTTTCCAAAATATAAACTATGTAAAACATACCTTAAATTTACTTTCAAAATATTTTATAGCATATAATGGACAATATACATAAGCCTTAAAGAAACAATCATATAAATAACCATTTCATACCTACTTAAAAACTGCATAATACCGCACTCCTAGATCCTCTCTGAACGTTCTAAATTAACCCTTCAAAGGAAATACATTTTTAAAAATAACAGATTTTTTGTCAAAATAATTTAATAAAATAAAAGTTTCATTCATCTATGTAGATCATAATAAATGTTTTTAATAAGCATGAAATTATAACTCTGAAGTGTGCTAAAATGAAACCACCTGCGAAGGGGGAGAGAACAAAAATAAACATCATTTTTCCAAATAAGAGGAATTTATTACTTTTGAATCCAAGCATGTGGATTTGTTCCAACTGGCAATAAAGGAATATGGAAACACAAACCATAGAAAGTCATGTTTTAGATTTCTAAAAGACTTCGAAGTGAAGAGTATACATTTTTTAAATGTTACATAATGCTACATAATGACAAGATGACAGGTTGTGACAAATAGCATTTTAAAAGCTCTACTCATAATGGAACGGAAGGTGTCATTTCCCTATAATTTTATATATATCATTAATTTACTATATCTGGATACAACATATTAACAAACAGATGTTCATCAAAGACTAAATCATTTTTAATGGAACATAATAATTTGAACCTACATGTATTAATCATTTTTTTCGATCTAACATTTATAGTCTCGCTAAACATTTTATCAGTTGTCGACAAAATTAAAAAAAAATAGGATAAAAAGTCGTGTTTGGAAAAGTAGATTTTTTTTCAAATTTGCATTTAAATGAAAATATTTGCTGATATTTTTAAAACTTTAAATGTAATTTTATATATATCTGACCTATCAGATGATATAAAATTTTTGGAGAAAATATGACATATTTTTTGATCTTGGTTGAAGGTATTAATAAAGAGCAACTTTTTGTATTATTTGTATTGTGATATCTTAGTTAATAAACATGAATAACTGGTATAAAATATGTTTTTTAAAAAATTTTATTTATTTACTTGACAGAGATCACAGGAAGGCGGAGAGGCAGCCAGAGAGAGAGGAATGGAAGCAGGCTCCCTGCTGAGAAGAGAGCCCACTGTGGCACTCAATCCCAGGAACCTGGAATCATGACCTGAGCCGAAGGCAGAGATTTTATCCCACTGAGCCACCCAGGCGCCCTAAAATATGTTTTTATATATATATATAGAATTATAGTTCTTGCCAAAATATGGAACTAGCTGGAACTGAATGCCTCCTTCAAAGTCAGCTCTGGAGAAATTATGCAAGTGTAATATGGAACTATTTCAGATATTAACCAAAAACAAAGAAATGATGATAAATTCCTTAAAAGACTCAAAGTTGCTCTTGACTGGTATGTTTCAAGCTCTATTCCTGGTTTGAAGACAGGTTTTAACAGGCCTGTCACTGTAGAAATCAGCTGGATGTTTAGAGGCTATCAGAACTGTACAAAAACCTTGAAGGGGTAAAGACTTGAAAATTCTTTAGAGAGATTAGCTCCCTAAGGCATTATTCCTCCACACGTTTTCCTCCAATCAATTAAGACTGATGGATGAGGTGCACCTGAGTGGCTCTCTCATCACGTGGGTGGTGGGTTAAGCCTCTGCCTTCATCTCAAGTCATGGTCTCTGGGTCCTGGGATCCAGCCCCACATCGGGCTCTGCTCAAAAGGAAGCCTGCTTCCCTCCCTGCTTGCCTGCATCTCTGCTTACTTGTGATCTCTCCCTCTCTTTATCTCTCTCTGTGTCCAATAAATAAATAAAATCTTTTAAAAAAAGGCTGATGGATGATAAATTATGAAAACTGCTCCCTCCAAATGATGTTTCTTCATAAGGATTTAAGAATTTAAAATTGTAAGAATTTAAAATTGAAACTTGATCGTAGGATTTATCTTATAGAATAACATCAAGTGAAGGCAGTTATTATTAGTTTTGAAGTATTTGTGATTCTGAATTCTTGGCCTCATTAGTAAATTTATTTTTAAATTCTCCCATGGAGTGGTGATTGGCCTTCAGTCTTTCATTGATGTACATCATTGGGTCAAATGAGATGTGTGTGCCCAGAACTATATATAATCTTCTTTGTATTTCACTGGAGATGGCATTTCTGAGTTTTGTTCAATTGAATTTGGACAGCTGTTTTAATAGTCACTTCTAGAGTTGGCCCTGGAGAATATCTTCCTTTTTTTCTCTTCCCGATTCTCTGAAAAACCCTGACTAATTCACATTATCACAGTAATATCACAATTCAAGTTTTTCCAAACACTATAGCTGCAAAATAGAAGGAAGCTACTCAGAATGTAATACTATTGTGAATGATTGAGAAAGAAAACATTATTATAATTAAGCTACCAGGTTTCAATGTATTTTATTGTTGCTTAGAAAATCCTAGCATACCCAGACTTTACAGAGATTTGATGATCCGAAGAGGAGCTGAACTCATGGACCAAAATAACTATGCATATAAAAAGTACAATTACTTACCTAAAAAAGATGATGTGGTTAACTTTATATGGCAATCCAAGTGTTATTGGAACAGGAATTAAAAAAATAGCTTAGGGGCGCCTAGGTGGTGCAGTGGATTAAGCCACTGCCTTCAGCTCAGGTCATGATCTCAGGGTCCTGGGATCAAGTCCTGCATCAGGCTCTCTGCTCAGCAGGGAGTCAGCTTCCCTCTCTCTCTCTCTCTGCCTGCCCTCCTTGTGATCTCTCTCTGTCAAATAAATAAATAAAGAAAATCTTAAAAAAAATGGAATGACTGTACTTTTAAAAAATAGCTTGAAAGGGGCGCCTGGGTGGCTCAGTGGGTTAAGCTGCTGCCTTCGGTTCAGGTCCTGATCTCAGGGTCCTGGAATCAAGCCCCACATCGGGCTTTCTGCTCAGCAGGTAGCCTGCTTCCCTTCCTCTCTCTCTGCTCGCCTCTCTGCCTACTTGTGATCTCTCACTGTCAAATAAATAAGTAAAATATTTTTAAAAATAGCTTAAAAGTATATGATAAAATAATGATATACATATACAAAGAAAAGATACTATACTGTGAATATAAATTAAGTGAAAATTGTTGAAATAAAGAATACAATAAATGGAGACTAAGATGAATATAGCTGTAAAATGAATAAATGAGTTGGGAAAAACAAACAAACAAATTAATGACTTCTGCCCAAATGCAGCAGAAAAGAAAAAAAAATAAAGAAAATATTTAAATAAGTACTGAGATAAATTTTGGAGAATTAAAGAAAGATAAAAATTACCAGACTTAAAATGATGCCAAACATGAGAAATCAGAAACAAAACAAAACACACACAAAACCACTCATATACATTATGGTGAGTTTTAAGAATATCAAAAACATAGAAGAGCATAAATGATGCCCAAGAGAAGAACAGATCACCTAAAATGTACAAGAATAATACTGACAGCAGAATTCTCAATAGTAATAGCATATAAAGAAGACAGCTGGGGGTTTGTATAGATGGAAAAGATATTTGAAACTAGATATTATACATCAAGCCAAATTATTGATTAAATTTGAGAGCACAGTAAAAATACAATGAAGCATGTTAGGTCTTAGAACATTTATCACACAGAGACACACATTTTAGAAAACTTCCTTGGAGGACAGCTCAATTTAGATAGAGAAAACAGAATTATGTACTCAAAGGCACATTTTGAAGGAAGGATTGAATATAGTCTGCACTGCAAATATTCTTTAATCGTATGTTCTGAATTTCCTAAATTTAAGAAGTATTTGTTCAAATATTTATCTTTAAATAAACCCTAGGAGACTTTTTCTTGGATTCTGGAAAATCAAATTCTACTAAAATTTGGATACAAATCTTTTTACCACTGATGGAAATTTTGATAGCCCTTAACAGTGGAATGCCTAATGTATTGTTACAGCAATTGTCATTTGCCAATACATGGGTGATGTGTGTGTGTTGTGTGTGTTTATTATTATTTTTGATGGTTTTACTCTTCTATGAGATTTTTAAGTAGACATAATTTTAATAAATTATGATTTGTTGAAATTTATCTGAGGTTATATATAATAAAATGAAATTTGTGTGAACTAAAGAAGTGCGTCTCCATTTTTTTGTTTTAAGAGTAGACTGGTCTTTAAAAATTGTCCAAAGAAGTACATTATATTCATTATTAAATTTGATAATATACAATAAAGTATTTATGGGCATATGGAACCATATCAAATTCTACTATTAATTCATATTAATAATTACCATAAGAGGAAAAAGGGATATTTTTCAAAATGAAAATTAGCGTATTTTTCAGAATATGATATAGTGTTATTCACTGAACAGAGGGAACAAATGTCAAAGTTTAACACAGTTTACAGAATGTTTTAACATAAATTGAAATTTAAATCTGACCCAATTTCACAGTTTTAAGTAAAATGGTAGCACTTATAGTTGGGGATGCCCAGCTTGCTCAGGGCGGAACACCGCCCCTTCACAGAAGCTGGGCAGCGGGGGATACCTCGCTTGCTCATGGCGGAATGCAGCCCCCTCACAGAAGCTGCGCTGGCTGGAAGCCCGGCCAGCCCAGGGCGGAATGCCGCCTGCTTCAGGAAAGCAGAGCACCCGGGAACGACAGGTTAGCTCAGGGTGGAATGAAAACCGCCTGCCTCCCTTATCCGCCATAGAGCCTTTCTCTTCCCAGAAGTGCCTGTTGCTAGTTAGAAGAGTTCTTTCAATGTGCTTGTTTAACTATAAACTTTATCCTCCTTCTTGCTTGTCAGCAAGATGGGATTAACATTTGACCTTCCTCAATCCTTCTTTGGCTATTGTTTTCTATCCAATAAAAGTGAGACTGTCGAGTTGCTCTTGGCAGACTTCCTTTTCGACTGTTGTCCCCTGCTCCCAGTCTTTTCCAGCTGACTGGTTCGTGCCTAATTCTTCTCTCGTCGCCATCTGGAAGCGGCACCCAAGCTTTCTTGGGCTTCCTGTTTTTGGTGTTCTGTTCCACTCATCTCTGCCACCGCCCCCAGGTCCTCAAAATGGTTTTCTATGGTATCTTCCAGAAAACTTCTGATGTCCTCTTCAGTATGTAGGCTACATCAGTAGGGAATAGCGTTAAAACCTCTTCTGTTCCATGTGGATATTCACGTCGTTGAGCACCGCTTGGTCAAAGTCTGCCCTTTTCTGTTGGTCTGTTTTCTCTGGTCACTTCAGGAGTCCTTTTGTAAGAAATCCTATCCCATCAGATGCTCCTCTCACTCTCTTTCTCCCTTACTCTTGCTCTGGCTTCTTTCTTCAGATTTGCCGGGGAATGACGAGTCCTTTTCATTCCTATGAAGATAGAAGAATTGGCTAATCCACAGATACCATTTTTAGTGATATACAAGTGTATATATAATAACTGATATGGAGATGTACATGTGCACCTACATATATATTCTTTAATCTATAAAGTATGGAGGTTGGATTAAGTCTGAAGTCTCTCATACCGCTTGATAACCTGTGACTCTTTGATCAATAACTTCCATTTTCCCACAGGTCAGAGAAATGGGAAAAAATGCACATATGAACATATGTAGCACGTTAAAAAATGATCACAAATCCTATGACTCCCCATTCCCTTTGATTCACATGGGCTATGTGACTGTGTTAAACAGTGAAATAAACGTGTCAGTTTCAGGCCCAAGTCCAAAAGGAACCCCTCTCTTGGAACATTTGCTATTGGAGCTCTGAGTGGACAGGAAATAAGTCCAACAACCTTGTTACAAAGACTGCACGGAAGTGGAGGGCCATCTGAGCCTCGTCTCACAACTGTACCCATCAAAGTGACAGGCATGTGCATAAAGTCATCCTGAATCCTCTAGACCAAGCAGCCGCCTGCTGAAGGCCACCACCCACTGACCTCAGTTAATGCCGTATTAAGCATAAAAATTGCCCCATGAGATCCTGCCCCAATTTCTGACCCCCAAAACATATGTAATATGACAAAAGGGTTGTTTTAAGCCCCCAAATTTTGAAGTCATTACATAACTAATTGGGTAACATGGCAAATACGTATCCAAACTAATGGAAATCAAGGAATATGTTTAAAGGCACCAAGTTATCTTAAAAAGTTCTCTGAACACACAGAAAAACAGAAAAAGACCCATAACTACAGAGAACAAATTGATCGTTTCCAAAGAGGAGGCAGCGGGTGGACAGGCAAAATGCGTGAAATACAGTGGGAGATAACAGGCTTCCAGTTACAAAATTAATAAGTTGCAGGACGAAAGGCACAGCATAGGGAATATGGTTGGTGGTACAGTACGGCGAGCACAGCATAACATACAGACTTGTCAAATCTTGTTGTTTTATATCTGAAACGAATGCAACATTGTGGGTCAGCTATAATTCAATTAAAAAATCAAAGGAAGTTTAAAAAAATTAAGAGTGAGCTCTGTTATCCAAATAGGACATACGAGATGGATTTCCCATCATACCATAAATTGAAAACGACTTCTCTTAATAGAACAATGCTTTCCTTAGTCTTAGTCCCTACTCCCTCCACAAAAACAAAACAAAACAAAACAAAACAAAAAAACAAAAAACAAAAAAACAACTACTTTTGAAAAACATCTTGGTATTTTGAAAATTATAACTGCAGTGAGTGATGAGAGTGAAAACAAACTGATAATCCACGTTTCCTCATTTCTTATCCCTTTTATGAAGATGAACAGTAAAATCATATGTAAGAATTAACCAGAGAGGTCCATTTTCCACTCACTATAATCAAGCTGGAATTCTCAACTATTATTTAGTATTAGTTGATTCTGGTGGCAAATGCAAATATGGTTTCACTTCTTGGGCACATGAGGAAGATTTGGTTGGTGAAACAGACATACCAGGTTGGCCCAGGCCTGCACTGCCAGGGTTCAGAAAATTGCAAGATACAACCTGACACTTAAAACTTCCCATCAACAACTACCGCTGCCCCCCCAACATCTTGTTTCTTCCCACAGACAGCTCATACTGAGACCTGTCCACTGTCAGGGTCAAGCTAAAGGGGGATGCCCACAAACTAGGTGGGAAATGAGAGGATGCAACTGCAGCTCTCTGGGGATGCCTAAGGCCACTGAATGCCCCGTCATGATTCTCCAGCACAGATGGGGGCAGCCTGCACCACGTGGGTGGAGCTCGAGGACACAGAAAGTACTGGAGTGGCAGTCAACAAACAAATGTGTTTGTGTAATATATAAACCCCCATAGGGTTGTCAATTGGTGGGATTCACTTTTTCTAACTGTTCACCCCATGACATACAACTTCAGGAAACCCAGAGCCCATGGATTATTGTTGAAGGGCACATTCGGACTCAATCAAAGTGTAACTAAGCGTAATCATACAAATAAATACAAATATCATTAAAAAATCAATACCACCTCAAACTTTCTTTTTCATTCCCAAATGAGCTTTTATGGGTTTTAATATCAATTAATGTGCTTATAGAACTGGTAAAAAAAAAAAACAGTCAATGATGAAATTTTAAAATTACCACTCTGCTTTCCCTAATTTCTGTTGATGTACTTTTATCTCACACAAAAATGAATTACTAAGGAATAAATCATACTTCACTGAACACGTTTCAGCTGAAATGATGCACCAAGATGTACAGCTTTGGTCAGGCTTATACTGTTGTTGTCAACATAGTATATGGGGTGTAAGAGCTACTGTCTTTTCCTTCTCCCATGAATATTAGTCCTAACAGATTCTTCACGTGGAAAGAAAACTTAGTCTAGAAGATACACTAATTCCTCTCCTCCCTGGTGAAAAATACTGTTAGAGGTATTAGTTTTAGATAGAGAAGCAAGTTCACTTTGGAAAAAAGCAGACACACACAAAACCCTGCAACATGACCTTTAATACAGTGATAAGGGTGAAAGTGTAAACTTCATTTGGAAACAGCACTCAAAATACTGTTTTGAAGGGCCTTTACAACAGCGGTATACTCTTTGAAAAGATTTTTCAGATCAACTGATTGAATCATATTTAATTTACCTAGGGACAATTAGATAAAATTTAAAATTCCAAACAAAAACTTTTAGGACACAAATAAAATTATATGTGCTTTTATTCCTGCAACTATCTCCAAAATCTAATATTCAATGGTTTAAATTGCTGCATTTCTCATTTGCAATGCAGATGAAGAGAGGAACACAGCAGACACATGTGAGATGAGGTGTGAGGCATAAAAGGGAGCACAGGAGGCAACTGACCAGCTGAATAGCGACTGCCCCAAAGATGACCATATCCTGAGCCCAAGAAGCTCTGAGTACTTTACCTTACCTGGCAAATGGGATTTAGCAAGCATGATTAAATTAAGGTGTGAGGGGGGAGAGATTATCCTGGATTACCTCGGTGGTCCCAATGTAATCATGAGGATCCATAAGGAGACAGGAGGATCAGAATCAGAAGGCAATGTGAAGTTGGAAACAGAGGGATAAAAGGTGGTGCAATGAAGGGCCACAAGTCAGGGAATGCAGGCAGCTTTAGAAGCAGGACAAGGCAAGAAAGTGGATTCTCCTCTAGAGCCTCCAGAAGGAACACAGGCTGCTAACACCCCGATTTTACCACACGGAGACTGATTTTTGAACTTCTGACCTCCAGAACTGCAAGATAATCAATTTGTGTTGTTTCAAGCCACTGAGAATTTGTCATTTGCTACAGTGGCACTAAAAACTACTAGAACTCACTGAGACATATTGAGTCTGTACAATGGCAGGGACCATTTCTAGGTAGGACTATCTTCAGGGTGTGGTAGTACTGGATCTGGAGAGTTGACTGCCAGCATCCTTCCTCCATCCACCTCCCTGAACCCCAGTGCACTGTGTGCCTCCTCCACTGCAGCCCAGGTGACTCACAGGAAGCTGGCCCCATCCACACTACAGGGAAGGGGTCTGTCATGGAAGCCAGTCATGTTCCTCCTGGGCCATTCACACAGCCAGCTGCACGACAGTCAGTGCCTTGTTACTGTTCTATGAGAGACAGTAACCTAGGTTGTCCCACACACACAAACGGGAAGGGCTTTACAGAAATATCTGGGTTGTCTCTGAATGTGAACAAGAAAAGCAGTGCCCCCACTGCGGGCAGCCATCACACAGTCAGCAGGGGGTGGAAGACAAACTGGCCAGAGGGAAATGGCACAGTAGGGAAAAATGGAGAAAATCATGGAGACAGTGTGAATAAAACACATTCTCCGCAAGCACTGCCATGAGCTGCTTCTTCATGAGATTGAAGGTTTTTTTTTTTTTTTTTTTTAATCTTTAAGACAGTTTGAGTTAGGATGAGACAACCATCCAAACTGATTCAGGAGGTCAGACTTTACGGAAACTAAGAAATCCAGATAATAAAATTAGATGACTCACATGTGTGAAAAGTTTCCTTTCCCACTAAGGGCGGGGGGAAAACTAGAACCTTGAATTTGTGGCTATTCCATTATTCTTGCTATTTTTCATCACTCAAATGTATTTTTCAAGAATGAGGAAATTATTCTCAATAAATACAGTGATGGTTCCCTGAAAATTTGTAACCAAGTAGGGAACAGTCAGAGTCTCTAAACAGATTGTTTTGAATTGACTTAACAATCACACAAAATAGACTGTAAAATTTATCAAAGAGTGGGGCTGAGTTTCTTATATATGATTTCATGCAAATTTTTGTCTACCTGATGATTTTTAGTTTTTGTCTACAGGGTGAGTGAATAAAGGTGTCTCAACATGGTCCAGAACTAATGGTGTTCCCTGGCTCACTATGAAATCCAGGGTCATTTCTGTTTCCTTTTCCATGAACTTCTCCTTCCTCTCATTTGGTCTGTTTTTCAATCGGACTGTTTGTCTTCTTCTCAATTTGTAGGCACGTCAGAGACATGAACTCCTTGAACAGCTGATGTTACAGATGCTTTTCACAGCCTGTTGCCCACATGCAGCTTTACTCTTTTTTGATATACAAATCTTTTTCAAATTTTTAAAATAAAGTGGCATGTCATTTCTTCTATGGCCTGTGGGTCTTATCTCTACCTAAGGTAGTCTACCACTTCCCAAATTTTTACATGCCCCTAGATTGTCTCCAAATTCTTTATCATTTTGTTTGTAGAGTTAGAACTTAAACCAATTTACAAGGTTAATCAATCTGACATCTGCTTACATATGTGATAGGAAGCAAGAGTTCTAAGAAAGAGAGTTCTTTCAGCTCTGAGGGATAGAGCTTAAAGTCAATATTCAATGATACTCTGTCTCATTTTCTAGAAGGAACTGGTGGTTTCTGTTTGGAACTCTGACAATTTTTTTCTTAGTCCCTGAAAGTCAAATAGGTTTACGTCTGTTTTGGTTTGAGTCTGTTCAGCTAATTCTCCCTGGGACTTGAAGGCTTTATGAACTGAAGGCATGACTGTTTTTCAGTTCAAGTAAATGCTGCATTAGTTCAGTTATAACTTCTGTTATTTTCTCCTTTTGTCCTCAGGGTACTTGCAAGGTAGATTTGGACCTGACCTCAGATCTTACTTATTCGTTTCTCATTTCCATCTCTTTGAAATTTTCCTCAGTGTTCTGGGATATTCCTTTGGAAAATCAATTTTGTGGGGCACCTGGGTGGCTCAGTGGGTTAAGCCACTGCCTTCAGCTCAGGTCATGATCTCAGGGTCCTGGGATCGAGTCCTGCATTGGGCTCACTGCTCGGTGGGGAGCCTGCTTCCTCCTCTCTCTCTGCTTGCCTTTCTGCCTACTTGGGATCTCTCTCTGCCAAATAAATAAAATCTTTAAAAAAATCAATTTTGTTCTCAGCAGTGATCATTACTGTTTACAGGGTTCCTATTACATGTTACAACTAGTGAATTTAAGTTTCAAATCTTTCTTGTATTTTTATGTTTTAAAAGATTTATAAAATTTATTTGACACAGAGAGACAGAGAGAAAGTGAGCACAGACAGGGAGAGTGGCAGAGGGAAAGGGAGAGGGAGAAGCAGACTCCTCACTTAGCAGGGACTCCCCACCCCCCACCACAGGGTTTGATCTCTGGCAGACATTTAACCAACTGAGCCATCCACGCACCCCAAAGCTCCCTTTCAAAATCTTAGTAAGTATTTTGCTGCTCTTTACTGTAACTGTATCCCCCTCAGACTTCTTGACAATAAGTTTGTCTAGCTCTGTAGTCAGTTCTTAATCAATGAGGACACGGGCTCTGGACCTCAGTTTGGTGCTCCTCCACCAAGATGCTACCTGCCACTCAGGTGTGTGAACTCTTGCAGCTCAGGCCTAGTCACACTTTGGGGAACTCTGGGGCATCAGCGAAGCTACTCTAAGGGGACCATGCTTTGTGCATAAAAGCAGGCCCCTGCCATGAAGCAGCCCCTCTCAAACCTCCCCAAGTTGTCCTTCCTTACACAGCACAAAGTCTCTAAGAAACTCAACCTGCTGGGAAAGCCCATTTCTCTATGACCAAGGACCACAAGAGAGGGAAGGTATACCATAGGCCCCACACAGAAAGAGGTCTTCACTGAAAGCCTTCTAAAGAGAGTCTGCCTTTTCTTCCAGGCATTCCATCATGGCACCTCAAAATCCTGAGATCTCTTCCACTGCTCTCTCTGAGATGCCAAGAGGCACTTGGCAGTCAAATAGGTCCTTCCCACAGCCCACCTACATGATTATTGAGGGCCTGCCTGGTGCTGGGGATGGGTGAAGGCAACACAGGCCCCTGGTCTTATGCTCTGATGTCACTGGCTCTTGAGCAAAGGAAGGAAAATGAGAGGGTCCAGGAGACTGCACACAACATCATGTTTTCAGAACATCTCCCTGGCCCCCAAGATCACCTTGTCATGGCAATGTCAGCAGGGCATGGCAAGTGCTATCTCAGAAGTCCCTCTGACGCCTCAGCAACAGAGAGAGAGCCCACCCATAAACATAATCCCTAGAACCAGCATCCTTTAGGAACCAAAACCCCTATGAGTCAATTACTTTGGTATGTGTTAGTATATTTTTACCTATGTAAAATATAATAAAAAGAGGAATGACATACCTGTATGATTTGGGGCAGTACAGCAACTCGATTTTGAGTGTTTTGGATTATAGCTAGATACTTTTTTCCAAAAAGAAATTTATAATCCATTTAATAAAAACAATGTGAATTGCCATGTATGGAATTTTTATACTATAAATATTTTCATTGTCTTGAGTTGGAGTAATGTACATACACTGGTGCTGGTCTCAAATGGGGGATGTCTGGAAGGAAACAGAATACATGATTAGGGGAGTGAGTGTAAGCCACCACCCTAAACAGTTCAATTTCTCACAAACATATACCTCAGCTCTATATTTGATTGGATGAATATCAACTAAAACTTTAAAATTAAAGTACCAGAAATTATTAGGGATGACATTTTTTGGTAGACTTGTTTCTGATTCTGCCTTGTGACCTGACAAAGGTGGGATGGTGACTCCTGTTACTGCTTGCTTATTATAGCTATGGCATACAGCTTTGGAAGTACTAAGTACTAAGCCACTAGAAAATTTGAGAAAGGATAAGCAATTCTAATAGTAAGGATATTTTCACATACATTATAACTAATTTAATATTTTAGGACTGAAACAAATATAGAAGAATGTACAGACATTCTTCATCATTTCAGGTACTTTAACATCCAATACTACCCTAATCAAATCCATGAGACTTTAGTTTTATAGCCTTTTCCTTGTAGGTGAATCTGAAGAATAGAATCAGTATAAACTACTTTATGTCTGAAAAAATTCATCTTTGAATTTTGACTTGACCAGCTCCACAGAATTAATAACAAGTCCCTTTCTTGGTGCAGCCACATTGGGAAACAGTGTGGAAATTCCTCAAAAAAATTAAAATGGAGCTGCCCTATGACCCTGCAACTGCACTCGGTATATACCAAGAAGATACAGATGTAGTGAAAAGAAGGGCCATCTGTACACCAATGTTCATAGCAGCAATGGCCAAAGTCACTAAAGTGTGGAAATAACCAAGATGCCCTTCAATGGATGAATGGATAAAGATGTGGTCCATATACAATATGGATTATTATGCCTCCATCAGAAAGAATGAATACCCAACTTTTGTATCAACATGAACTGGTCTGGAAGAGATTATGCTGAGTGAAATAAGTCAAGCAGAGTCAATTATCATATGGTTTCTTACTTCTGGAGCATAAGGAATAACACAGACGACATTGGGAGATGGAGGGGAGAAGTGAGTTGAGGGAGATTGGTGGGGGAGACAAACCATGAGAGACTGTGGACTCTGAGAAGCAAACTGAGGGCTTTAGAAGGGAGGCAGGTAGGGGGTTGGGTGAGCCTGGTGATGGGTATTATGGAGGGCACATATTGCATGAAGCACTGGGTGTGGTGCATAAACAATGAATTCTGGAACACTGAAAAGAAATAGAATAATAAAAAAAAGTCCCTTTCTCCTTTAAATTTCATAATCAATACAAAAAGTTACATGGTATTGGACTTGAGCTACTACTTGCTGTATGTCCAGCTCTCTTACTTTCTTTTTTTTTTATTATTTTCAGCATAACAGTATTCATTGTTTTTGTACCACACCCAGTGCTCCATGCAATCCATGCCCTCTATATTACCCACCACCTGGTACCCCGACCTCCCACCTTTTATATACCTGGAGGCACTTGCATGAGGCAGACAAGTTCTCAATAAAGAACTTTAATTCAATATATTAAAGTATACTATGTTTTCCACAGTGAATATAGACTATTTATCAAATCAGAATCAAGTTCTGAAAAAAATACCCATATACAGATAGCTAACAAATACACAGCCCGGTACCTCTAAAGGTTAGTACTTCTACATATTTCAAAAGGCATCAAGTTTTTGCTGCTTTCCCCTGATCCAAGCATGCACATTTGTGTGTATGTAAGTAAACACCCAAAGACAACTGAATTAGTAGTCCACATTCACCACATGGATTAATGCCTGTTGTGATCTCTTTCCCTCCCAAATTGTTTCTGATTATTCACTTTAACTAATTTTGCCTGCTTTCCAATAATAGGGAGAAGAAAATTTGCTTCCCCACCCCAGCACCAATTAAAGGGATACTTATGTCCTGTGAGCCTTCATTTTTCATAGGGGAAAACAAACAAACAAACAAACAAAAACCCAAAAAACCCTGAGCAGTGAAACTAGAAATTCCCTCATGTTTCCTTCCTTTCTGGAGCTTACTGCCCTTAGGTTGCACAGTTGCCCAAATATTGGCCCCTCCATAAGAAGCTGTAAGTAGCACGTAGTGGATGAAAGATCCAGGATATAAGGAAGGGCTACTCTGGGCAGTTGCATGGCCTGGGATGGTCTGCCTCACCACTGGGCAAGGTCTGGGGCCTGGGGTCACCGTACCTCAACACCGTTAAGAGAAGACTTCAACGAGAATGTTTATTTCAACATCTTTGCATGAGAAAAAAAACACTGCCTTCAATAAACAGTTTCAATTAAAAATTAAAATTTTAAAACTTAATTTTAAATATACTTATACCAAGAAGAATCATGACACATGTTGAATTATTTTAGGAGCCACAGTTTTCCTGAGGTACAAATAAATAGTTTGTACAAATAGGTAAAATCATTTATTAGGAAACTTTAAACCTCTTACAATAAAGTTACCATTAAATATAAGAATAAAGTGACTATTTTGCTTAAAAATAAACAAAGGTCACTTTGAAAGAGAATGGCAGCTTCCCTGTGGACATCCTCTATACCCAGCCCAATCAGTTCTTACCAAGTACAAGTTTGTAGATTTTGCTAACATGGTAAATGATGGAAATAAATGAGGAAGACAATATTTTCAAAACAGTGTAAAAAGAACTTTAAAACAAGTATCTTGATTCTCCTTATTCTTCCACTCTAATTTGTAGCCTTTGGATAATATGTGGGAAAGAACATATATACATTTAAATTTTAACTTAAATGTCTACTGAAATAAAATGCTATCTTATTAAAATTCCTATCCGAAATTAAAAAAAAAGTCATGGTGACAAATAATGTTGACAATCCTGTAATGTAATCCTATCTTAAAACTCAAATTATGCTAAGAATGAATATTTCAAAACTAAATGGTTCACTTTGTTAAAAATATTCTTACTGAGTATTAAAAAAATCACCCAATGGTATCATGTTTTTAAACTCATTCTACTCATCATGCCTGTATTTTATCCTACCAGTTCTCTCTAATGACTTAGCATTCTTTCTTGTCTGCTCTCCTCTCTCATTTCCTTTCACCAGCACCAAAAACACAAAGACTCCAAAGTCCTGAGAGCAGACTGGAGTATCCCTTTGCCTTCTAGAAGCTGTGCCTTTTGACCCTACTGGTCCATTCCACCTGCCCAATAGGCAAGATTGCCCAATAGGACAGTGCAGTCAGGAAGGGAGGCAAGGATAGAATCTTGAGGGATAGCAGAGAGAAAGAATCACCTTAAGAAAACTGGCAAGAATTCCTATCTTACATTGAGGTCTTCCATCCATTTTGAGTTTAATATTTTGTTCTAATAACACAACTCTGGGTGGGCTCCGAGATGGCTCCTCAGTGGGGACACATCACCAGGAAGACCACACCATGATTAGAATTTAGAATCTTCGGCACCCCCACCCCAACCCCTACATTCCCCCAGAGAGGGGAGGGGGCTAAAAGCAGAGCACATCTATGTAAGGAATCCTCCATAAAAATCCTCATAGCAGGGACGCCTGGGTGGCTCAGTTGGTTAAGCAGCTGCCTTCGGCTCAGGTCATGATCCCAGCGTCCTGGGATCGAGTCCCACATCGGGCTCCTTGCTCAGCAGGGAGCCTGCTTCTCCCTCTGCCTCTGCCTGCCATTCTGTCTGCCTGTGCTCGCTCTCTCCCCCTCTCTCTCTTTGATAAATAAATAAAATCTTTTAAAAAAAATCCTCATAGCAGGGGTTTCAGGAAACTTCCAGGTAAGTCAACATATCCAGGTACCAGGAGGGGGATAAAACCCAGCTCCACAGGAATAGACATTCCTGTGCTTGGGACCCTCCCAGACTGTGCCCTTTGTGTCTCTGCATCTGACTGTTCATCTGTATCCTTTATCATATCTTTCATAAATTGCAAATGAAAACAAATGTTTCCCAGAGTTCTGCGAGCCACTCAGTTGAACCAGAGGAGGAGTTGAAGGAACCTCTGATTTGTAGCCAAGTTGTAGAGAAGTTGTGGGTAACCTGGGCTCCTCCTACTTATGACTGGCACCTGAATGTGATGGAACAGTCTCACGGGACTGAGCCCTTAACCTGTGGGATCAGATGCCATATCAAGGCAGACAGTGTCAAAGCTGAGTAAAACTACAGGACACCCAGCTGGTGTTGCAGAGTTGCCTGGTGAGGGAAAAATCCACAGCCTCAGCCACAGTGTTAGAAGTAAAGTGTTCTGTGTGAATATGGTAATATAAAAGCCGATGGGAGAACTGAAATGTTTGCTTGACATACACTCTCACACAAAATATTATGTATGCCAGGTCTTTGCTGATGTGATATAGCACATATTCAAGTTCTAGTGAAATATCATAAAGAGTCAACTCAAAAAACAAACAAACAAACAAACAAGCAAACATACAAAATATGGATGAGCTGGGAGAAAATAAGCAATGTTTCCTCTTTCCTATCAAGAGAAAGACCATTCCTGAATTATCCAAGATTTTGCTTTTACCTGAATAACCATACAGTTCAATAGGACTTGAAGGAAAAAGCATGTTTGGTCCTCAGCGATCCTTTCCCCTGATATGGCCGGCAAGAGTGGAGTGATTCTTGTGGATATATCTTTGCTCCAGAGTGGGGAAAAAAAGGAGTTCTTTCACCAACGTTCAAAGGGTTTTTAAAAAATGGCCTTCATTAAAATACATCTGCCCCTCCTTTGGAACCTGCTCACGCTACACTCCAGGCCAGCGAGCATCAAGGGGTTGGAAATACGGTACAAACTCCCATGAAGCCACCTCTCCCTCTAAACTATTCTTCTCTCTGCCAAATTCTGCTTCGGTCAGCCTAAGGATCAAATACCTGTCTTTGGGCAATAAAGTGATGTGCATTAATCAATCAATGGCCCTAACTGGCAAGTTCCTTAAAAACTCATGGGACACAGATGGTTGCCATGACTTTCCCAGGAAGCAGCTACTGTCTTTCCATGAATGAGGCATGAAAATACAGGGCTGGGTGAGCAGATGAATGTCCACTCGTGAGACAATCATGCTGAGGACAATAAACAGTAGTTTTGGATGGCAGATTTAAATTTCATTCACAGCCAAGTAAACACTCCAGATACATGATGTGTCTCCACTTCCTGTTGTTTCCAACATCTGAGTCCTCCCTTCCATTCCTGTTTCCACCACTTCAGTAAATGTCTCCCATCCTCATTGCATATAAAAAAGGCTCTGATTCTTTCTATTCTAATGTCTGTAAGACATTACTGTGAACAAGAGCAGGGGATAATTCCTCCTCCAAACCCATCTATGAAATAAAGGGTTCTATTCAGGATCATGACAAGCTGAGGAATCCCTCAAGAGAACTTCCAGAGTCATTTCAACCTGTAAGGCTGGCTAAAATGTTCCTCACCATCTGCCACACCAGGGCTAGGACTGATGAGTGTCTCCACCATGCAGGTCCCTCTGGATGACATGATCGCTGGGAAACCAGGCACGAGGCAAGCAAAAATCAGCACCTGCTCTTCTGCAAAGTTTGTCTGAAGTGCTTGAAGGCAGAGAAGAAACAGATTGACTCCTTCAGATCTTACCTAAAAACAAAATTAAAGGTGACAAAATTAAACACATGTTTATGCAGAGATGCACTGCAATGCAGATTCAGTTCTGAGAAAGAAAAACTAGAAGTTAAAGGTACCGTTAAACTCCTGCACCAAGTTCTTAGTGACAAGAAATCAGGCGTGCTGCAAGAAGCCCAAGGGTGAAGAGTTGGGGTCTGGAGCCACAGTGCCTGGTTCCAATGCAGGCTCTGCTTTTTGCTTTTTGCTTGCTTAGCTGTGGCCAGTGGAGAACCACCAGACTTCTCCCTTTGCATCAGTCTCTACCTCTGAAAAATAAGGATGATAAAAGAATTTACCACAAAGTGTTTGCACAGGGATAAGTGACTTACAACAGTGCCTGTATCATCAACTGTCATTTAATCACAAAAATAATGCAAAGACAATCATCCTCCAAATTTACAGTGTGCTTTGAATAGGGTTTTTTCTATAATATGCTTATGTATCATGGAAAGTTCTTGAAAAATCTCAGAGCTAAATAAGACCTTAAAGACCTGGCTCAGTTATTTGACTTTGAAGCCCATTCATCAGGCATTTCTACACCAGCCCTCCTTTTTTTTGCCCGTGCAGGTAGCTACCTTGAGGGCTGCCGCCAAATCATCACTTCCACAAAGAACCATTCAGAAATTTCTGGAACTCATATCATTGCTGGACTTCTGGCATAAGTCCATTGTTCCTGGTGGATGCTTCCAGTAGTAGGAAATGGAACATGCTCAATGAGGGCAGGGGGTTTTGTTTGACTTGCCCACTGCCATATCTCCAGCACCTAGAAAGGTGCCTGAAACACATAGCTGGCATCCAGTAAATGTGTGCAATAAATGAGTGAACTAGACAAAAATAGATATGCACTGGTAGATGTGGCCTGTGGAGTACAGCTTCAAAAGCAGGAGAGTATTGAGAGTCCTACATGGTAGGTTGCATAGCACTGAGTTAAAGAAAATGGGTCCTACAATCAGACCAAAGGTTAAACCTCGAAAGTTGTGCGATCTTGGACAAGTCACCTACAAGAACAAAGACCCCTGTCTTCTATTGATAACAGCTGCGAAGAGAGAATCCATTTCAGAATGAAAGGGGACACAGGACGGCTGTGTACGACACTTATATTGTGGTCAAGATGGCAGTGTAAATTCACTTCATGGGGTCCCACACCATCATCCCTCACTACCATTTGAAATACATGGTAATAAGAGATGAAATATATATATGTATATATATTTTTTCAGTGTAACAGTATTAGTTGTTTTTGCACCACACCCAGTGCTTCATGCAATCCATGCCCTCTCTAATACCCACCACCTGGTTCCCCCAACCACCCACCCCCTACCCCTTCAAAACCCTCAGATTATTTTTCAGAGTTCATAGTCTGTCATGGTTCACCTCCCCTTCCAGTTTCCCTCAACTCCCTTCTCTCCATCTCCCCTTGTCCACCATGCTATTTGTAATGCTCCACAAATAAGTGAAACCATATGATAATTGACTCTCTCTGCTTGACTTTTTTCACTCAACATAATCTCTTCCTGGAAGAGATTATATATATATTTTTAAAAGATTTATTTACTTACTTAATTATTTGACAGAGAGAGATCAAATGTAGGCAGAGAGGCAGAGAGAGAGCGGAGGAGGAAGAGGGCTCCCTGCTGATGCAGGACTCAATCCCAGGACCCTGAGATCATAAACTGAGCTGAAGAAACAGGCTTAACCCACCCACTTAGCCACCCAGGTGCCCCTAGATTAAACACATATATTTTTTAAAGATTTTATTTATTTATTTGGCAGACAGAGATCACAAACAGGCAGAGAGGCAGGCAGAGAGAGAGGAAGGGAAGCAGGCTCCCTGCTGAACAAATAGCCTGATGTGGGGCTCAATCCCAGGACCCTGGGATCATGCCTTCAAGCCGAGTCAAAGGCAGAGGCTTTAACCCACTGAGCCACCCAGGCACCCCTAGATTAAGTATAATTTTTTTTAAGAGAAGAGAAAAGTTAGCAAGTGAACCTCAGTGAAAAACAAAACAAAACAAACAAAACCCAAAACTGACAAACATCTCCATGAAGCAGCAACCGCAGAAATTCTCAGTGATGCACAGATGTGTAGCGACAGGAAAAGATGTCTGGAGGCTGACTTCAAGGAGGACAAGTCGCTCCCACTGGAGATAAAGGCAGACAGAAAGGCCTGCTCGCTTGCTGCCTGAAGCCACAACTTCAACTGGGCTGCGGACTTGATTGCACACCACTTGCTTCACCACAACACTGTGAGGTTTCCAGTAGCTCATTACATCTAAACACTACTGCCTCCTTTAACAAGGTTTCCCTTCCAGATTGCCCCTGACTTACAGGGATAGGCAGTAGGTGTCCCTCCACGTGCTCCTTCCAAATTCTCTCCTCTCTCTGCTTTCTTCTGATCCACTTTTTATTTATGGGCTAGCTTTACAGGATATCCCTTCTGTGATTAAACAGGTCTTAATAATTCTACCTTTTGTAAAGGAAGCCTTCCCCAATTATTTAGATGTTGATAAATATTTACCTCTGAATCTCCATAAATCATCACTTTATATGGCACCAACATGTAGAAAATAAGAATGAAGTTACCCAATTTTCAGAATGAACCATACAAATGACAACCTACCATCTAAAGCCAGAGACAGAAAGCGAACATCTGCATAAACTAAAGTAATGCGGGTTCCTTATTCATTCATATTTATTATGCAAAATGGAAGTTTTAGGAAGATTAGAATAATGCATACTTGTTCTATTATATAGGCAACTAATCCTCTGTAGATGGTAATGTATCCATAACTCCATCTCCAATCTAGAATTTCTGAACACGAGGAGAGGGTATTAAAATCTCCTCTGTGGGAGGCAGAGCATTACAGTGTCTGGCTCTGGCCTTCCTGCTGCAGGAGGAGACTTGCAATTAGTGATGGCAAATGGAATTCACAAAACATTTCTGGGCTTTAGAAGACATTGGAAAACTAGCAAAGGACTTAGAAAATGGTAGGAAAGGAAGCAGGAAGAGGGAGGTGGCAGAAACAAGTGAGCCAAAACCTGATCTGTAAGCAACAAGCTCAAGAAAAACAAATCAGGGTGCCAGAGAACAAATGCCATTTTCACTGCAGGATCTCTACAGGCCTGTGCCCTCCAGACCCCGTTCCCACCACACGGTAAGTTGGGGGAACTGAACCTGAGATTTCCTTAATAAACCAGGACCCTCAAATGGAACCAAAGTGATCCCAACCAAGAACACTCCCAGCCTCCTGGCAAAGGAAAGACAAACCCTCCAGGAAAAAACAGACAGACAAACAAACAAACAAACAACAAAAAAAAACACACCAAAAAACAGAATTAAAAGAGATTACATCTATGTTCCAATAAATCTGGTCTCAAAATCCCTTCACAGAGCATGCAAGAAATGAGGCCACTGTGAGAGACAGAAGACTGAGGGAAAATGAAGACTTTAGACACTGGAATGATCAGATACAGAATAGAAAATATTACATGTTAATTGTTTAAGAACACAAAAGAGGTTTAAAAATAAAGAAGGATCAAGAGCCTATCAAAAGCAACAGGCCAAGTGTGAACATGGAACTGAAGGAAGTTAAACAGGGACCAAAAATCACTGAGACGTAAAACACAACAGAAAACACACCAGAATGGTGGGGCAGTAGATGAGCCCCGAATGAAGGACTTCACAACACTGCACCAAGAAGTGAAGACATTCCCCAGAATGCAACACAAGGAGGCAGGAGAAGAAGATGAACGCCAGCTTGAGAGACACGAACAACAGACGGGAGGTTTAAATAAGAATCCTGGGAAGTACAGCAGAAGGACAGAGTCAAAATTTCAGAAGAAAACAGCTGAGGATATTACAGAAATGATAAATCCAGAAATACAGGAAATGCACAGATACCAAGCAAGATGAGAAATCTTCAATTAAACATTTTGTGGTAAAGCTATAGAACACCAAAAACTAAGAAAAGGTTTTAAGGAAAAGGCATTTAAAGGAATGAACAGGGTGGAAACAGGGTTTAAAGCTGCTACAGTGGTAAGGAGATGCTAGTAAAATGGTACCTGTAAAGGGTGACAGGAGTATTTTTACTGCCACTACTGCTAATACTGTGTCTAATGCACATAACAACTGAAGACTGCGAAGGTTAAGCTGGAGCAGAAAAAAATTAAACGAATTATGACCCTCAAAAGAAGGATCATGTTGGGGCGCCTGGGTGGCTCAGTGGGTTAAGCCTCTGCCCTCAGCTCAGGTCATGATCCCAGGGTCCTGGGATCGAGCCCCGCATCGGGCTTTCTACTCTGCAGGGAGCCTGCTTCCTCCTCTCTCTGCCTGCCTCTCTGCCTACTTGTGATCTCTGTCTGTCAAATAAATAAATAAAATCTTTTAAAAAAAAAAAAAGAAGGATCATGCCAATGAATTTCACAACTCTGGTGATCACTTTAAAAGCATCTCTTCTTTTTATCATAGCATTTGTATCATGTCCAGGATGAGATATTACAGCACACATGATAGAATATTTTAAAACAATAGTCCATTTTGCTCAAACTCCATGTTGAAAGCAAACGACTCTGTCAAACACTTTGAAGAAGGTAAAAGTAGTGGAACCATGTTTTGTCAAGAAAGCCCAGGGAGAAAAGCAGGTAGTAAAACCAAGTAGCAGTATCGAGGAAGGGCAGCCTCAGGAAGAAAATGAACACCGTTTTCTTCTGCTTTGTTCTCTTTTTTGTTTTCTTGTTGTTGATATCTTTTTTTTTTTTTTGGTCTTTCCCAGAAATCACTTCATATATATACATTTATCTGTTCAACTTCAGTGAAAGTTGGGAGGAAAAGGGCCAGAACTTTTGAATGGTTGTCTTCAGCTGAGTGCTTATTTTCTTCCTTCAGTTTCTCTGGGGTTTCCCACTATTCTTCAATAAACATGTGTTGCTTTCTGGCAGGGTAAAGCCAAATGCATTTTTAAAGAAGAAATGGCAGGTCATCCATCCATCCAGATCAGGAGAGAGCCCATACCAGAAAAGGCAGAGAGGGTAGTAGACTCCCCTCTGTGAGTTCCTGCCCTCTTGGTCTTTCCTCAGCCCTTGCTCTCTGCTATGTCTCTCCAGTCACACCCCAAACCCAGAGAAACAAAAGGACTCTTCAAAACTTAAACCCTGTGAGAAGGGCCACGCGGAGGCAAGGAGAGCCCTGTAAGACTCTGAGCCATGTGGTCTGTATCTGAGACTGCACATCTCCTTGAGCCACGTTCCATTCCCTCCATGCCTAATGTTGGCCTTGTGTTCTACAGAAGCAGTCAGGGCATCCATACACTCCTCTCTGTGTGCTTTTCTGTATACCTGATCCCATCTCAACCCACAACATCCAGCAGCATGCACCATCTGTCATCTCCCTTCAGTCAACCTGCAAATAGGTAAACACAGCCTGTAAAACCCACCCTTGTCCAAGCTATGTCTGGAGTTATGATCGTCTGTGTCTTTACCATCAAACTTTCTAAAAGGCTATTCTTGTGTGTGACCTCCATGGTCTCACGCCCAGGCACTCTATCTCTATGTCTGGCTTAGGACTCCACTACTCACCTCCCATTTTCTTTCAGTACTCAGTGACAACCTCCTCGATCTACCCCCACCCCCTAATCAAGCTGCTTTGCAACTTTTCACATCATCGAACATTGCTGACATTTCATTCCTTGAAATCTCTCTTCTCTAGACATCTGTGCAAAAATGCCTTCCTGGCATCAAAGCCATGTCCCTCCCCTTCCATCCACTACTCCTTTATTCTTCCCCTTTATCTGCCCAAGAAAAGAAGGAATTACCCTAAATCCTTAACTGTCACTCTCTCTACAAGGAATATATCCCTTGGCAACAGCATGATTGCATCTCTCTTCCCCCAAGCACCCATTCCTACATTTTGACTGTCCAACCAGAACCTACACCTGCACGTCCAACAGACACCTCAACTCAGATTGCCTAAAGCTGCACTCCTCCTCTTACCTCCTGCACCTGGCTCCCTTCCTGAGTTGCCACGACTGTTGTGGCAGTTGACACATCAGATTCAACATTCTGAACGCACGGAGGCACCCCTAAGCCTACTGCAGCATTTTATTTTCCATAGCCGAGATATGGAAGCAGCCCAAGTGTCCAGCAACAGAAGACAAAGTGGTACATACACACAATGGTATATTACTCAGCCATCAAAAAGGATGAGATCCTGATATTTACAACAGTATGGATGTACCTAGAGGGTATTGTGCTAAGCAAAATAAGTCAGACAGAGAAAAACAAATACTGTATCTCCAGGGATGAATTCTTAAAAAATGCCCTACATATTCAAGTTTTAAGGCAGGACCAGAAGCAACAGTTTTAGCATATATCACCACGATATAAAATAAAATCTTAAAAAAAAAAAAAAAGGAAATAATAGGACAACAGCAATTAGGGTAAAAAGACTTAACAACTGTCTTGCTCAACATCACCAGCACTACACCAGCTACACGTCTGACCCCCAGACCAGCATAGCAGGTGTGAGGACAGGTCCAAGCAGAGAAAGTGTTACTTGTCACATTTTTTGAAAAATGATAAACAGAAGGGATGCCTGGGTGACTAGGCTCGTTGAGCGGCCAACTCTTGATCTCAGCTCGGATCTTGATCTCACGGTGGTGAGTTTGAGTTCCGCACCGGGCTCCGCACTGGGTGTGGAGCCTGCTTTAAACTAAACTAAACTAAACTAAACTAAAATAACACCTCTGTCAAAAGTACGTGAATTCACAACTTACATGTAAGTCAAGTTCTACTTGTTCTAAGACAGCATGAAAACCAAGATGTCGTTAGCAAGACAGGAAGCAAGATAAATTGTGTATTCCATGTGCCGTGAGATGACTCCAACTGCATCCAAGTCAGCCATGGCCCTCCACACATCTGCAAGAGAGGGTATATTATCCACATTAGCACAGAGGAAACCAAGGCTCAGAGAGGTTAAAAAAAAAAAAGAGTCCAAGATCATAGCATCATTTAGCAGCATAGCCAGAATGTATAGGAATTACCTCAAAACAGGCCACACTAGTGGAAGAATACCTTAGTGTGGAGTTATGAAAACCCAGGTAGAACGCTGCCTCAGAAAGGCAGATAATCAATAAAGGAAAAATAAAGAGGCGCCTGGGTGGCTCAGTCGGTTAAGCATCTGCATTGGGCTCAGGTCATAAATAATCCTGGGATCTTGCCCTATGTCAGACTTCCTGCTCAGCAGGGAGTCTGCTTCTCCCTCTGCCTCTGCTCCCCATTCATTCTCATAAACAAACAAATCAATAAAATCTTACCCAAAAAAAAAGAAAAAAATAAAGATTATAAGCTTACAATAAAGATATGAATGATGAGTCAAAGCTTTCAGTGACACACCCACACCTGCCTACAGTTCACTGGCTAAAACATGGGTGGAATTGATGGGGTTAGAAGAACAGGAGGCACATAGGCCCGGACAGCACAGCCCAGCAGATGCAGAATCCTGGTGTAGGTTTAGCTAGCTTTCATTGTCCTTTAAAATGTCAAAGCTAAAGAAATCTGGTAGGGTTATTGAAGTCTGATCCTGGGGGATGCCTGGTTGGCTCAGTCTGTTAGGCAGCAGCCTAACATGACTCAGGTCATGATCCCAGGGTCCTGGGATCAAGTCCGGCATCAGACCCCTTACCCAACCAGAAGCCTGCCTCTCCCTCTGCCTGTTGCTCCCCCTGCTTGTGCTCTCTCACTGACAAATAAATAATCTTTAAAAAGAAAGAAGAAAGAAAAAAAAAGAAAAGAAAAATAAAATCTGATCCACAGTATAGAACAACACAAAGGATCGTACTTTTTTGGGCTGATTTCTGTTTGTTTGATTTTAAGTAGGTTCCACAGCCAGCACGGGCACTAGTGCAGGGTTTGATCTCAGGACCCTAAGACCATGAACTGAGCCAAAGGCAGACAATCGATTAAGCCACCCAGGCACCCCACTTTCTTGGGTTCTAATGGGACTTTTCCTAGGTTCTAATCCTAGCTGTACTGGCTGCCAGGGGAATGAAGTCCAGCACCACAAGAAAAGCATCCCAAGGCAGCAGTCCTCTGCAGAAGATTTGCTGGTGGCTGCCATCATCAAAGAGTCAGTGGGTGAAGTTGTTGAAGCACAGTGGGAACAATGATAGCCACTGCCTTTTGGGTGTCACTGAATCATCCTACTCATCTTCAGGAAGCCTGGCCCTTCTCCAGTCAATGCAGCAAAAGCAAACTTGTTAGAAGAACAGGGGAGGGTGTCATCTCCCTCCCTCCCAGAAACTGAAGCAACCAGCCAAACAGTGCAGCACTGGAGTAAAAATAAAAATATGAAGGAATGTGGCTGCACCTGGGTAGCTCAGTCTTTTAAGCATCTGCCTTTGGGTCAGGTCCTGATCTCAGAGACCTGGGATCTGAGACCCACATCAGGCTCCATGCTCAGTGAGGAGTCTCCCTTTCCTTCTCCCTCTGCCCCTGCTCCTAGCTCATTCTCTCTCTCTCTCAAATAAATAAAATCTTTAAAATAAGAAATTTAAAAATGAAGGAATGAATCAAAATGCAGAATTCAGAAACAGAACTACAGAGAAAAAAACTACATATAAAAACCTGAAATATGACCCGGTGAGTGAGGAAGGATTATTAAATCATGATACTGTATGAATTGATTGCCAATTTTTTCTTAGAACATAGAGCACACTGCACTACACGAAAACAAAAACACAAAATTAGGATTGAATACAAAAACAAAATTATCAGTGTTATTCCATCAAGTGTTTCTCTAACCTACTGATCAAAACCTCAGTTCATCCTCCAAAAGAATCTGGGCACCACCTCAGCACACATGAACACATTTTCAGGCCACAGTTCACACTGCTCCAGTCCCCACTCTAAGTCCTGAGCCATGGGCTCCTCCAGGCAAAGCCACCACCAACTAGGCCCCTGCCCTAGAAATCCCCAAACCCAACCACTTCACAACAGGGAGACTCAGGGAGATTCAAATGGGCAGAAACGTGGGACTTTGACTTTTTTTTTTAATTAAAAGAGAAATACAGCAAGAAACATTTCTAGCACAAAGTGAAGAGCTAATCTTTCACAATGTCGAGAGTATTAGAATTATCAATACACCATCAGTAGTTTGATAGGCCAAACAGGCCAAAAGCTGGAAACACAAGAGGAAATGCTCACAGCAAACAGACCTGAAAGCCAGGGCCTGGACCGGCTGACATGGCTCTGCTGCTTACCACAGCGAGAAAGTGTAACTTTCCTGGGCCTCAACTTCCCTCCTGGCCAGCAGGAAAGTGGCAACACCACAAAATTCATATCTGGTCGGGGATTACGTGAAAGGAGAATGCTCAGTGAGAGCCCCGCCACACCGCCCGTCCAGCCACAGTCTGTGCCAGGTGAATGGAAATTTCCTCTACTGCAGCCACACGAAGAGCTGAAGGATCTGCACAGGATGCCTGTTTATTTACCAGTCACAAAACCACGTTCTGCCATAAACAGAGAAGGCAAGAGACCCCAAGAGATGGGAATATCCCTCACCCTTGCCTGGACCAGGCTTTCAAGACAAGTTGGAAAGCCCACAGCAGCTCTGCCACTGACTCTGAATGAGCCTTTGGAAGACAACACCATCCCAAACAACAGTTTAATTTACTTCTCTTTAAAAAGCAGTGAGACAAGGTCTTGGCCACATCTTCATAAATTAACAGCTTAGGAGGCTAAACCCCAATGATTTAGTTATGTCCCCAGCAGGCACACCTCCACTCGTGGGCAGCTTCAGGGTGAAAGGGTGCCTCCCCATCCATGAGGACACCCTCTGACATTCATCTGAAGATGCTTCCTACCCATGGGCATTTACTCCCTGGAACCCCCCAATCTAAGTTCCTCTCTGGATGCTGCACGAGGCAACTTCCTCACACCCCCATCACCACTGGTGACACTGCAGCTACCTCCGAGCCTTCAAGCAGGGTGCACCTGTATTTGCTGCCAAGTATCCCATCAGCCCAGCTCCATCACTGATTTCTGTACCCATAATTAATTAACTTATGCATGTATGTATTTATTTATTTTTACAGCTTCATTTATTTTAGGGAGAGACAGAGAGAGAGATACAGAGAGAGCACACACACACAAATACAGGGAGATAGAACCTCCAGCAGATTCTACACTGAGAGCAGAGCACACCTCAGGGCTCAATCCCACCACCCTGAGATCATGACCTTAGCTGAAACCAAGAGTTGGATGCTTCAACGACTGAGCCACCAGGCACCCCTCTGTACCCTTAATCTTAAGAAAAGACAGACACCGCTTCTTTCTGTCAGCCACGGCCTCATAAGCCATCTGTCACACAGCCAAAGTTTCCAGAGGGTAGGACCAGGTCTGCAACACCAGTGATGCCAGAGTATCTCCATAAAACTACAATCTAGTGAGTACCAGGCTCTGCTCTAAGCTCCTAATATGGCCTTCTATTTTGTACCCGTCACAGACCTACATGCTAGGTATTATCCACAGTGCACAGAGGAGGACACTGAGGTCCATGGCTTACCCAAGCGATCTACTTTTATGTGGCAGCAGCAGGGGCCTGAACCCAAGTCTGTGACTCCAAGGCCCCTCCGTCAACTCTGTTACTCATGCAGCCCCAACACAGTCATCAAATACCTCCCTAAACCCTCATCCCTCCTGTGAAAAAGCATGGTCTTCTGCCATTTCCCAGATGGGAAGAAAGCCGGCGTGAGCCAGATATAGTGACCTGCCCACGATGGTACAGGCGATGTCCCCTCTGTTCTCCCCCCAACACCCATGTCATTCTGCACGAGGCCCCATGGGGTCCTTCATGCTTCCAGTGGAAAACTCTGGTGAGACCACCAGTCTCCTGGCAGGCCTTCATCTTGACCCTGGAGGACAGGACCAGTTAGGAGAAACGGGCTAGTTAAGCCTCTGAAATGGGGTCCTACCACCCAGGAAAACACCCTTATCTCCAGGGCATCGCCCGTGTGAATTAGCTGGATTTGTAGAGGGCTCCACAAGCACCAGCCTTGCTGAGTCACTTTCTCTAAGGTGGTGGCTGAGACAAAAAGGACCCAGGAAAGAAAGGTATAGGCTGTTGTGGAACTCCAGTGCCTTGGCATCAACAATTAATATGAGCAGCTGCCTCTGCTCACCAGATCTGCATTTTATGTGGGGCACACTGTTCAAAGTTTACACCCCCCATCTCTGTAACCTTCACGACAACCCCTGGAGCTCCCTGCACCATCATTACCACCTCACAGACAAGGAGACAAGGCATGAGGGGTGTGTAGAATGATGCAGCTCTGTGCTGGGGCCAACCGGGGGAGGACTCCCACAGGCTTGCTCTTCCCACTGCTGCAGAAGCAGCTGAAAACAAAGAGTTTTTCAGTTTGCATTATGTAGAGTGGAAAAGTCAACCATAAAGGTCATTCAATTTTTAAATGGGTTATTCCTCAGGATAAAAACAGTTCCAAAAAATAATTTCCGAGAAGTTCAACATATTCCTCCTTCCAGGTGCCTGGAAAGTGATGGAATGTTGTTAAAATAAGTTCTGGCCCATCAGTATGCCAGACAGAAACTGGAAGTAAGCTGTTGCAGGTCCCCAAAGGCTCCGTCACAATCCTAAGGAGAAGACATATAACTTTCACTGTCCCAAAGTGGTTACGTTTAAAAAAAAAAAAAAAGGCACAGGTGGAACATTTTAAATTACAGACTTTCAATGCAGGGGCAGTGGGGGCGGGGGGGTTGTCCCACAACTACCCCCAAATGTTTCAGCTATATATAGTGACTTACCAAAGTGACTCATCACAAGTACCTACAAGGCGACTGACAGGCAACTGACCGATGAGGAAGGTATTCGGACTGCTTAACAAAACCAACACAACTTAGAATTTTCATGATTAAGAAGAGAAAACCATTTATTAAACACTCGCCAGGCACCAAACCCGCTAGGCACTGTCACACGCTCTACTCATCACAAGGCTGCCAAACTCAGTGCAGAAACTGAGGCTGAGTAAGTCACCTAAGATCATGCAGCACCAGAAACTGGATTCCAACCGGTTCTGACATCATAGCCTACCCCAGCTTGCTGCAATGCTTCAGAACCTAAGCTTTGTGATGATCAATAAACTGCATGCTTAACAATGTTTACACATCTCTGTTAGAATTCAGGGAAAGGTTTTTAAAAATGACATACACAAGGGGAAAAAATAATACAGTTTCTGGAGGCAGGCTGCCCAGGGTTCAAATCTTGGCTCCTCCACTTGAAAGCTGTGTGACCTTGGACTCCTTTAGCTCCCCTGTGCCCATATTTCCATGCATTAAAATGGTAGCCATAACAGACCCTATCTCCTAAGGCAAATAAAGCATTTTGGTATTGTTGTTCTTGTTTTAAGATTTTATTATTTATTTGACAGAGAGAGAGAGACAGGGTGAGAGGGAACACACACAGGGGGAGTGTGAAAGGGAGAAGCAGGCTCCCACTGAGCAGGAAGCCTGGTGAGGATTAGATCCCTGCACCCTGGGAGCATAACCTCAGCTGAACAACTGAGCCACCCAGGTGCCCACAAATAAAACATTGAGAATCATTCCTGGCATGAGTTAAACCTCAGAAGGTGTGGGCTGGTGTTACTTCTTGCTGGCCACTAGATAGAGTCAGCAGCCTCAGGCCCACTGTTTTAGCAACTCATTTGCATAAACAAAGCCCAGGCTCAGCCACTTTGTGCTTACCCTATGATTTCTTCCTGTCACTAACATCTCTCCTGACTCCTGCTCTGTGGCACTAAGCTCTGGGCCTCAACTTCCCATCTGTTAAATGAGGTGAGGAGCCCAGCTGATCTATATGAGGTCCTTCCAGCTGGGCAACCTAGGGTTCTTGGTAACTCAGGGCCCAGAAATTTCAGAACCATCCTAACACAAACATTACCAGATGACACTCACTCAATTTCCTCAAATCTTCTCTTCCGTGTTATGTATAAATGCTTATTTTCATGGCAAATCTTCTCCAAGATCCCAGAGCTCCACGAGCACCCAGAATAGGCTGGGCAGGCATCCCCAGTGCTGAGGCTGGGGACATGATGGTCAGAAGCTCTGACCTCCAGGGGAGATGGATTCCAAATCAAGCTGCTCTGATAAGCAGGTCTTCCCTGTTAGAGAGGATTTCAACAGAGCACAGTTAAGAGGAAGTGCAGGTAAGAAACTCAGAACTTGGCCCACCGGACAGAGGGCAGTAGGACAGTGGGCCGGAGGAGTGACAGAGGGATTGAGAGGAATGGCACGATCAACAGAGGCCAGCCAAGGCAGCACTGATGCTCAATGTGAGAGGGTGGGCTGGGGATACACTGTGAAAATGGCTTCAAAGGCAGGAAGCAAGCCCAGCTCAGCACAAAGCAAAGTCCTGAGCAGGAACCTTCTGGGACCAGGTTGGACACTAAGGTGAGCTGAAAATGGCTGTGGCACCCAGTGCAGTCTGAATCTCACCCATGCCTCTCACAGGCTGGGTGACCCCGGACCAGTTATGCTATGTCCTTTAATGTTTCCTAAAGGGTATATTCACTCCATAACCCTGAGCCATGTTCTCATTTCGGTGAGTGTGGGAGGCCGCAATAAGGCTTGAGACGAGAACCAAACCAGACCCTGACTTGTGCCTCCTTTAAAGTCCAAATAACCTAACAAAAGGTTTAGGACGGGAAAAGTTCAGTAGCACTGGGCAAGAGTCTGTGCTATGTGTTGTGCGCTCGCCTACGTGACTTCCCACACGCTTACTAAACAAATGAGAACAATTCGGTTGGGCTAAAAAGTTCGTTGCTGGTCCTTGCTGCCTTAGTACAACCCATAATTTACTTTCAGGTTTGCTGTATTTGTACTGGCATCAGCCATTTGGCGTCATGAGGAACCATAGTTGCTTAACTAAACACAGATGTAATGTCACTATATATATGGCCTTAAGGCTTTGAATAAACTTAGCACTGTTGGACATCCTCCTCAGTGCTCCTCCTGTCCCCCATCTCTTTGCTTCTCGAGTTCTTTTCTTCATCCTCTTACCCTCATGTTCCTGGTTGATTTGTTGCGCCGGCCACGACAGGTGAGGATCTGATGGTGCCCACAATCTACAGAGATCCAATATATACAACTAGGACAGCCTGGAGGGGGGTGGGCAACCCAGGCTGGACAGGGAGTTAAGAAGGAGTCAGGAAGGGCGCCTGGGTGGCTCAGTGAGTTAAGCCGCTGCCTTTGGCTCAGGTCATGATCTCAGGGTCCTGGGATCGAGTCCCGCATCAGGCTCTCTGCTCAGCAGGGAACCTGCTTCCTCCTCTCTCTCTCTCCGCCTGCCTCTCTGCCTACTTGTGATCTCTCTCTGTCAAATAAATAAAATAAAATAAAAAATCTTAAAAAAAAAAAGGAGTCAGGAAGAAGTCATTCCCACACTTGAGGCATGGGTTGGTACTGACCAGAGACACTGGGCAAGAGACAGTGTCCTAGGACTGCTGTAAGACTAGCCGGGTCCAGGCAAAGCGCCTAACAGTGTGTAGATGTAACCCATCTGTAAAAGGTGGACGGGGGGTGGTGGTTGCAGCTGGTTGAGCATCTGACTCTTTGTTTTGGCACAGGTCCATTCACCTGGCCCATTCACCTGTGCCTGCATGTGTTCTGTGGTGTGCTCTTTATCTCTCTCTCTCAAATAAATAAATCAAAAAAAAAAAAAAAAAAAAGGAAGTCAGGAAGGATCAGGAGACCTGCTGTGAAGGTCCCAAAGACTCCACCCTCCTCAACTAGCCTCCGGAAATAAAGTAAGTGGATGCCCAGGAGCCTCCTGGACACAAAACTTTCCAAAGCAAAGCTTTCAATTTCATACTGGAGAAAAGGTTGCTGTGCAAATTAAAGACAAAAAAGCCGGCCATGGTGGGGTGTGTTTGGACAGGGTTGGTCCTGTAGGGCTCTGGCCACTAAATGCCCACTGCCCAAGCCAGGAGCCTGGAGTCTGTGCAGCCAGTGCTTCCTGAGGCTTCCACATCATAGCCTCACTCTGAAGTTTCCTCCTGGAAGCTCCTTACCCAGGGAGGCCACCTGTCAGCACCCCCTCACACACACCCCAGCTTCTGCCCCTCCATCCAGCTGGAGTGAAGGATCCCCAAGCCTGCTCTCTCTGGTCTCTCCTGCACAGAGAGGAGTATGTGCCCTGGAAAGGAGGGTCCCTGAGGATACCTGAGTCCTTGGCCCAAAGACAGCTGGCTTGAGAATGTGGGGTTTCGGTGCTCTAGGCACAGCAGTTCCTAGAGGAAACAGGGTAGGGAGCTCCAAGGTGGAGGGGAGTCCCGGGAGTCTGGGATCACAGATGCCAGTGGCCCCCAAGTGGAAGGGTTTCAGTAACTCCAGAGGTGAGAGGGGCCAGGGGTCAGGCCTGGAGGTGGACAAGGACCACCAACAAGGGGTAGGGGGCCGGAGATGGAAGTGATCCCAGGGTGGTGGCAGGCCCAAAGTAGAGGTGTGGGGGTGGGGGTGGGGGAAAGGGGTCCATGGGCCAGAAAAAAATGGTATCCTGGGGCTCCTGGGTAAAAGGAACTTGAGGTGGAGGGGGCCCAGTGGGGCCCAGGCTGCGCGGGCTGAGCCAGCGCCTCTCAGGCTGGGGAGCCCGGCGATTCTGAGGGACAAAATTTTCCATCAAGTTCTGGAAAAGAAGCCTGTCAGCACAGGCGTCTCTCCGGGGTCCAGACGAGCCCAGTGGTGCTGGGCCCCTTGATGTCAGTAGGGCCCCGCGGGTTCCCTGGATACCGAGAAGTGGAGTGAGGGCTGTGGGGCAAGGGCTATGGGGCGTAGGAGCACCAGGCCGCCAGGAGCCTGTCCGCCAGGCCCCCCTCCCGCTCCCTTGGACGAAGCAGCAGGTGGCAGCGGGCAGCAGGGCCCCAGTCTCCCTCTCTGCCTAGCGCCCCTACCCCTCCCCAGCCCCTCAGTACCTGAGTCAGCGGGGCACCGATGCACTCCCCTGCGCCTTGCCCAGCCAGCCCAGAACCCCTGCCTTCCCGGGAGGCGCTACTTGCGCAGTGAGTTTGCTGGGCCCACAGAAGGCGGTGGGCGGGGCAGGCAGGTGCGGGCGAGCTGTGGCGGGTGGGGGGCGGCAAACAGCAGTGCAGGCCTCTCTGCAGGCCCGCGTGCCCTCACCCAGCCTCCTGTTCTGTCCTGTCCGGTGAGGGGGCTGGCTGCGCCCCCTGCTGTTTCCCGCTGCTCTTCTGCTGACTCCAGGACCCCAGGCCCTGCCCAGTCCTGGCTTCCCTGCCGCTCCCTGCCTCTGCTTGAGCTCCAGGCTAGGCCCGCTGCTGCTCCTGGGTGGCCGAGCTGCGGCCCCGGTGCGGTGTGGCTGGCCCTTTTCTCTCCCCAGGGCACAGTGGAGCCACGAGGGAAGGCCTGAGGGGATCTTCCGTCTGCTCAGTGCCAGTGGACACTCTCCAGGGGCCTCTCTACCTGGTGGGCTCCACCCATGGCCATCTTGGAACCCCTGGAATCCCCTTCAGAGACCAGGTGAAGCCCTCCTTGGGGAATCCAGGCTCCTGGGACCAAGGCGAGTTGATCTTGTGTACTGCTGTGTTTGTTCCCTGGCCTGGCATGGATTGACAGTTGCTGAATTGATCTATTCTGGGGTCATCAAGGGCAGAGCAAAGAGTTCAGGGCTGGGATCCCCAGGCCTGGGGTCCACACAGGCTTGGAGCCCTCTTGGCTGTCCCTGACAGAATGGCCAAAGAGGAACCCTCAGAAACATGGATCTGCCTTGACCTGGCAGAGCATTCAGGGACAGGAAGGGGAATGTCTCCTTCGCAGAGTATCTGGAAGCCTGAAGTGGAAGATGGATTTGTCTGAGCCATGGTCATTAGTGTTGGGCCAAGAAACCCCTGGCTTGCTTCTCCTACCTGCATCCTAGGTCTAAAAGGGTGTCTGGGTGGCTCCCTCAGTGCAGCATCTGTCCAGGGTCCTGGGATCCAGCCCTGCATCTGGCTCCCTGCTCAGTGCAGATCCTGCTTCTCTTTCATCCTCTCCCTCTACTTGTGCTGTCAAATAAAATAAAAAAAAAAAGTTAAGAGGGGGGACAAAATGGCGCGGAATTAGAAGGCGTCTTTTCAACTTGTACCCCAAAATGAGCTGATTACCTACCAATCACCCATGAACTCCAATCACCCATGAAATCAGCCTGAGATCAAAATTATACACGTGTGGATCTCTACAGGGGGAGAAGAAGCCAGTGGGCAGGTAAAGCGGAGTGGGAACTGTGAACTGATATCAGAAGATAAACAAAAGGGGGAGGGAGCTACCAGAGGCAAACAGTTGGAAAGTAATACCCCAATACAAGCGAGAGTGCCCTGCGTCTGGGGACCAGCATTAACTCGGAGACTGGTTGAAAGCACTCCAAAAGAGCAAAGCATCTCTGGGGAAATTGTGGGAATCGGGGCGGCTAGGGACAAGGGCTTAAGTCCCTGGTCCCAGGACAGCCTCCCTTGGCACTGAGTCAGAGAGAGTGCGGCAGAGAAACCAGCTCTTGGTCCCTAAGCTGCCAGTGCAAGGAGAATGCATGGGGTCCGCTTCCTGTGAGGGAATGGGAGCCACACCAGGCGGCAGAATGCAAGAGTCCTGCTATAGAGCCTGAGATACTCCCCTGAGAGAGGTATAAAGGCCCAGCAGGTGCCCTTTGATACACGCCCTTGTTTCAGAGCCTGCACCAAACTTTCGCCCCAGAGAGGTGCACGAAAGCCCAGCCTGGTGCTCTGGGACCTGTGCCCCATTCTCAGAGCCTGAGACCCGCGCGCGAACCTCTGCCTTCCCTGAAATTGGTGCATGTAAGGTGGGCGCTCTTAGACCCAGAAAGACCGGGCACTCGCAGCCCGGGCCAGCGGGAAAATCTCAGTGTGCGATTGCTGCTTGGAACCTCTCTAGCAGTCTAGAGGTGCCCAAAGCTGCTGCCGTGCTTTTGGGTACAAGCAAAAGATCCTCCATCCCCAGGGACAGCGACTTCGAACCTGCTCTGCCAGCAGCCAAGGGGGAACTTATTTGGGCTCTGCAGCCAGACTGAGGCTTCTCTCTGAGAGGGAGATCAGGGTGCGGTTTGTTTTCCTCTAAAACTACAAAAACCATCAAAAGCGGTCAAAGTGAGAAAAAAAAAGTGAACAAACAAAAAACCGCCAGAGAACAAAAGCCTGAAAAAAAAAAAAAAGTTTCCTCAGAGCCCACCCCCTTGAGGGGGGCGGTAGGACTTAAGTCAGGGAACATTATTGACTGAAAACCCACATGGCAGGCCCCTTCCCCAGAAAACAAACCAAGAAAGAAAAAAAAAAAAACAGAGAGAGAGAGAGAGAGAAAAAGTACTACAAGAGAACTACCACTACTACATAGGACACTTTTATCTTTCATTCATTCCCACTATTCTGGTTCTTTTTTTATATATATATAGGTAATTTTTTTAACCCCAGCAGGATGGTGGAAGGGGTACATGGCTGAGTGCCTCCCGGGTCTGACCCTGTGTGACGCCACCCGGTGCCTGCAGCTGCCCTCTGGAAGGTGTTGCTTTAGTGGCAGAGCCAGAGGGCACCAAGCGTGTGTGTGTCTCCAAAGTCCTGGGTACCACATCACAATGCCTTCCTGAGAAGCAGAATCAAGGACAGTTGCTGATCTTCATTCCTTCCTACCAAAGGTATCTCATACACCATCTTTGGAAGTTGGAGCCAGGGGGCGCATGGGTGGCTCAGTTGGTTAAGTGTCTTTCTTCAGCTCAGGTCATGATCCCAGGCTCCTGGAATGGAGGCCCACACATTTGCCTCCCTGCTCAGCTCCCCTGAGCCTGCTTCTCCTTCTCCCTCTGCCATTCCCCCAACTTGTGCTTTCTGGCTCTCTGTGTGTCAAATAAGTGAATAAAATCTTTTTAAAAAGTTTGGGCCAGGGGGTGCCTGGGTGGCTCAGTGGGTTAAGCCGCTGCCTTCAGCTCAGGTCATGATCTCACGGTCCTGGGATCGAGTCCCGCATCGGGCTCTCTGCTCGGCAGGGAGCCTGCTTCCCTCTCTCTCTGACTGCGTCTCCATCTACTTGTGATTTTTCTCTGTCAAATTTGCCACCTCCCTGAATTTACCTGCATCTTTTCCAAAATCTACTTATCTTCCTGCCTTCGTGACCATAATGAGTCTATAAATTTTCAATAGACAGTGTGAACTCACATTGCTAATATTTGCATAACATGCACCTCTTTCAATCTCAAAGAAAAGCTTCACACCACAATGGTCTCTAATCTCCAATTAGTTTCTGTTCTGAGATCCCACTGGAATTCTATGCGCCTGTCCCCTAAGATCCCATAAATTGTGGTCCAGTTTCCCAGCCAGCCAAGGAAAGCACATGGGAAATCTTGCTGAAGTATGAGTAAGAGCCAACGAAAGGGAACATATTTATCTGCCTCGAATGCTGGGACCTGAGGAAAGCAAGTTTCATTACAGACAAATCAGGAAGGAGGTGCAGATTGCTTTTTATGTCACTCTGGTGTGGAGGTCTGCTCACTCACAGAAACTCAAAATCTTCACAAAGGACAATGTCCCCCACCCCCAAAGTCAGCTGGGGATTCTCAGGAAAACTTTAATTGAAAGTATTACGGATTCTCCAACTTCCCAAAATGCAGGAGGAACATCTACAAGCAAGACTGTCACCACTTTTAGGCAATTACACTTATTTACCTTTTTTCTTCCTAGAAAATCATCCTCTCTCCCAATCCATGATCTTCTTTTTGTAACAGTTTCCTAAAGAAGGAAACAGATGTCCTCCCATTCCAGTTCCATCCAAAATAATAAAATAAAAATCTTTAAAATTTAAAAAAAAAATTGTGATTTGTTGAGACAGAGCACATATGCAGAGGGACAAGCAGACTCTCCCACTGAGCAGGAAGCCCGATTTGGGGCTCGATCCCAGGACCCTGAGACCATGACCTGAACCGAAGGCAGATGCTTAACCAACTGAGGCACCTAGGAAGCCCCCAAATAATTCAATTTTTAATCACTTTGCCATAGACACTTTTGGGTGGCTTTGAAACACCAGAATCTCATGGACTTATCAGTGTCCTCTTCACCATCTCAGAAAAGGACTGGGTGCCTCTCAGAGGCCTCTCTCCCCTCCTGACCCAGGTCCCAGCCAAAGGTCCTTCACATTAGAGTATGAGGAACTGAGCGGGATGGGGTGTGGAAGCACCCTGGGGTGGGGGGCTCTGGGGCCCTCCCACTCCCAACTTCAAAGACAGCGCCTGCTTTCCCCTGCCTCATATAGGTACCCTGGGTTTGCCCTCTTTAAGGTTCCTGGTTGCTGCAAAGGTCTGAAAATCTCCTAAGTAGCACAAAAGCCATCATGTGCATTTTGGCCACACAGGACAGAGGGAGTTTAAAGGAAGAAAGATAAAGCTCCCCAGAATGAGCCAGCAGCTCTGGGCTTCCCCGCACATCTTTCCTGACCTTCAGAACCCTGGGAAGGAGCCCCTTGGTGCAAAGTCACAGGGGGAGCCCACGCACAGCCCAGGCCACCTGCCCCAGGTCCTCTCCAGCCATAAACTGACCCCCTAGCCCCTTCCAAACCATCTACAGCCTCAAACCACTGACGTGCGGTTCAGCACCCATCTCCAGAGCGCAGGATGCACGTGGCTTCCCGGCACCCTTCCGTGGCCGCTCCCAAAATCACCGTGGAAATGTCGCAGCAAGGAGACAGGGAATCAATTTTTATCCTCTGGGTTGTCTTCCCTCGTAGCCCCTCAGGAGTCCCCACGCAGCAATGCCATGTGGGCCCTACTGCTCTGAATCCACTTCCCTAGAGGAATCCGCTTTTCTTCAGCGTCTGTGTCTGCAAACCCGGCTCCTCTAACACCCCCCACCAAACGTACCAAGAACCAACAGGGGAAGAAGTTCATTTCTGGCCGAAAAGCCTTTAATCCCTGAGAGCTGTGGCTGATGCAGGAGCAGCTTTTCTCCAAATGGTGATTTCGATACGAGGTCGTTTTACCTGCCGGCCCCCAACATCCCTGACGTGTGGCTCCCAGGGGCCTCCCCGCGGCCAGGCCTGAGAGTGGAGCCCACCCTTGGGCTCATTTTCCACCGCGCTGAATCCAGGCAGCGGTCCCGTCTCACGACAAAGGGTGCTGAGTAATGAGGTGCTGCCACCAGGAAGAGAGGCAGCAGGTCAGACAGATCTGGAGAATGACACTGGCCTTCAAGGGCCCCTCACAAGGGAAATACCATTAAGTAGCAGATCTGAACAGATATACTGTGTTCCACATTCACGCCGTAAGGATGGGGTTTCCTCGAGCCCTAATCAAAGGAACTCTTTCACCTGAGATCACTTGACCAATCAGTGACTCAGTTTCCTTATACTAAAAATGAGGATAACAATACATCACAAGATTGTTTTGAGGAGCACACACGTTACAAAGTGTTTAGAGGCACCTGGGTGGCTCAGTGGGTAAGCATCTGACTTCAGCTTAGGTCATGATCTCATGGTCCTGGGAGAGGGCCGTGTCAGGCTCCTTGCTCAGCGAGGAGTCTGCATGTCCCTCTCCCTCCCTCTTCACTTCCTGCCCTCTCTCTCTCTCTCTCAAATATATAAATAAAATCTTTAAAAAAACCGAAGTTCTTAGAACACGATATGCACATAGTACAGGACACACAAGCACTTGTTAAACAGATAAAAGGGTACAAGAGGTTGGCTTCCCTTCAGATTTCTAATAGGCTCCTTTCTGGGGGTCTCTAGCTCTTAGGAAGTGGGGAGGCCTCAGAAGCCCAAGATTGTAGAGTTCCTCCGAGGCCAAGTTCAGTTTTCTATGCAGGACAGAAAACCTGTAAAACACATCCCAGACTTGCTTCGCTGCCTTCCTAGTAGGGAATCCGTTCCCTCAAGAGTGGTCCAACCTCTCTTCCACTATTTGGGATGTAGAAAACGTTTAGACATTTCTCCATTGGTGCTCATTCCATCCTCATTTTTAACAATCTAGCTGTGTGTTCATCTGGTCTTCTGTTAGTTCCTTTATCCAACAAACATAGAGGACTCACCGTGTCCTAACTGTGACCAAGACATCCAGCATCTCATCCCACAAAGGAAACATATTAGCAAATGTGGCAGCAAAGAGGGATGGGGTAAGGCAGTGACATCTGAATCAAGATCAAACTAACAAGCAGAGCCTGCCATGAAGAACATTCCAGGTATGGGCCCCATAGGCATGAAGGCGGAAATGAATAGATTATGTGCAGACAGCAGGACAGGGGACTAAGGGGACACTGGAAAGGAAGGCTGCGGAGCAGCTGTCGGCATTGGAGGCCTTGCGAAGGACTCTGGAATTCCCTTTGGTTTCAGCCAGAAGCTACATGAAGGTTTAAGCAGGGAATCATCAGATTAGCTTATATTTGTAAAAGATCGCTCCTCTTCCACAGAAGACATGGGGATGGGGTGGGGGTGTCCACGAGCCTAGAAGCTGGAAATGGAAGCAGATGAAGTTTCCAATATCCTGGCCAAGGAGTGAGTCTGTCGCAGTGAGAGTGTCAAGATTTGCAGTTCTAAACTTTTTAGTAAAGTGGCTTATTAAACACACAGCTAACTATTGCCCGGGGTTCCTACTTTTGTAATAAGTTTTTTCTGAAACTCAAAAAGGGGAGAGGGGCTCTCTGCACCACGTGCCAGTCAGGGCGGAACATCATCGTCACATTACAGGGTGTTTTCAGAGCCTGTTATCCTTTTAGTACGACATCCCTCCCACCCCGAGACAACACCGTGCCTCTTTCCGCCAACAGAAGTTGAGTTTTTCCCTTTCCCTCTTCCTTCTTTCGAGGGCAGAGCTCAGGGCTTCTCCAGAGATTCCATCCTAAGTTCATAGATCTCACCGAGCCGACCACATTCCCCTCCCTGTGGGCGCCAGGAAACACTGTAAACATCTGTATCTGCACCTGAACATGGGACCTTGGATCCCAGCTACAGTTACTTGTGCTGTGGTAACAAGGACATCATGTCGCGTTTCAGGACATTTTCGTATATAAGGCCTCGGGTCGGGATGCTCAGGGTAGGAAAAGGGTGGGTTCGCCCCTGGGCAGAGTGGCATACCTTCTCTCTCCTCCTGGCCTTTGCCTGAGTTGGAGATGCCCTGTTCCTTCCTCTTCACCTGAGTAATCATTTCTCTGCTTCCAGAAGCAGCTCAGGGGGCCACCTCCATCCGAGGGGCCACCTCCTCCCCAACCCCGCTGGACCAGGTGACCCTCCCCAGAATTCCATATAAATCCCTGTTAACGTTGATCCCACTGCTTCCCAGAGGCTCTTTCTCCTTGTCTTTACTTTGTCTCTCCTGCTGGACCCCAGGAGACAGGTCTCACTCATCATTTTATCCCAGCAGGGTTCAGTATGTTGCTGAATTAACACATGGCATGTCCCGCACATCGCTGGCAGCTGGATGAACTGGAACACAGTGTGGCAGCATGTACTGAAGCAGGGGTTCTCAGAGCACCAGGGGATTCAGTCGGTGAAGCATCTGCCTTCGGCTCAGGTCATGATCCTAAGGTCCTGGGATCCAGGCCTGCACCGGGATCCCTACTCAACAGCGAGTTGGCTTCTCCCTCTCCCTCTGCTTCTCCCCTCCCTCTCAAATAAATACATAAAATCTTTTCAAAAAATAAATTTTAAATAAATTTTAAAAAAATTAAGCAGTTGTTCTCAGCTGCAGGTGATTTGGCTCCCCAGGGGACATATGGCAATGCCTGGAGAAACGTTTGGTTGATGTAATTGGAGGAAAGGGTGCCACTGGGCATTTGGTGGGGAGAGGCCAAATGGAGGTGGCCAACATCTGGCCATGCACAAGACAGGCCTCAGCAAAACATCACCCAGTCCACGAGGTCGACAGGGGAGACCCGCATCTAATCTAGGACCTGGAAAACCTTTTCCTAGGTTTACATGATCAAGGGAAATGTATCTGTGCATCAAAACCACAGGAATGTCTAAAGCAGCTTATCCTCGGAAGCCCCAAACCGGATGCCATGTAAAAGACCATTAACAGGAGAACGGATAACTGACTACAGTACCTACGTGATGGAAGACAACAGACGATAACGAATTTTAAGATGCCACATACGCGACAACAAGAAGGAATCCACAGATGTCCTGAGGAACCGAACCACCAGTGCAAGGTAACAGGCAAACTTGATCGCTGGTGATGGAAGAGAAGCAGGGGGCAGGGAGTGACTGACTGGGAAGGAGCAGGAAAGAACCTCTGGTGTGTTCAGAATGTTCCTGATCCTCATCTGGGCAGTAGTTACACACAGCGTGCCGCATGCTAGGACTCATGTGCTGTGTGTGTGTATTACACCTCAGCAAGCTTTACCAAAGGCAACGGTCCTCTAAGAGCCCCGGCGGGCAGGATTCACACACTGGAGCAGGTCCTCAGAGCATGACTTTCTAAGGATTTCTGTGCACAGCCGGCAGGAGCATTGTAGATATGTTTATGGAGACCTATTTCACCACAGACACCAAAACCCTTACAGTGGGTCCTTGATTCAATTCTGCTTCGGTCATTTCTGCTAAGGATTGTGCTACAGATGTGCACACAGACTTAGGTTTCAAGAATATTTATCACAGCAGAACAAATACAAGAGGGAGGCAACAACAACACGGACCCAGAGGAAACTGTGTGATACCACGGACTCATTAAAATCGACATTTAAAAATGTAAATGGAAAACGACTACAATATATTAATTACAATTAAAGAGCAGGTCACCCAACAAGCTGACACCTAAGATATATGAAGAATATACTCAATATGATTAACTATGATTAGCTAAGGTCATGAGGGTTTATGGGATTTCTTAAAATTTTATCATTTTCCCCTAAAATGTACATATATTACTTATTAATAAGAAAAAATACACAATCACACTTCTTAAAAATAAAGGTGAGTTTTCAACTCTAAAACTGAGTACCAGGGGCGCCTGGGTGGTTCAGTGGGTTAAAGCCTCTGCCTTCGGCTCAGGTCATGATCTCAGGGTCCTGGGATCCAGCCCCGCATCGGGCTCTCTGCTCAGCAGGGAGTCTGCTTCCTCGTCCCTCTCTCTGCCTGCCTCTCTGCCTACTTGTGATCTCTATCTGTCAAATAAAATAAATAAAATCTTTAAATAAATAAAATAAAACTGAGTACCAGACCCCACACAACTCCCAGATTCCCCATGGATTCAGAGCCCTGCTGCCTGCAGAAGCGCTCTATCAACGCTCATCACAGTGGCTGAGACAGATTAAATAAAGAGATAACATTGCAGATTTCCTGTCTCTTATCCGACTGTGCAGATTGGTTAAACAAATCCAAATCCATACATGCATTAGATCTCACTGAACTGTGTACGCCCTGAGAAAAAGACCCTGTAAAGCAATTCCCTGTAAAAATACGAAAGTATTTCTGACAGCAAAAGTTTTCAGATTGCTGTAACGAAAAAAAAAACTAAAAAGGCACGACCTTCCCTGATTAATAAAGTCTCCCTCGAGAGAAGGCTACCACTTCCCCAGGTAATCTCATCGCCTCAGACGAATCCATGTTTCTCTGTGAAGTGGAGGTGATCGCAGCTCTCTCGGAGTACTCACAAAGGTTTGGCGTGATTATGAAACGGAACATTATGACCGGGGCCCGCTGGTTGTGGTCACCGTCATGCCCACAGCCTGAACACCACCTCCCTCCAGGAAGCTCCCTTCTCTGAATTCTGTGTGGTAGGGGCACGTGGCTGACTATTAGGGAGCACTGCATAAGGCGTACCCTGTCGCTCGCCCAGACGCACAGCTCCTCCCGGAGCCACCTAATGCCACCAAATGCCGTACAGAGCTAAAGCTGGGAGCAGTGGCTCACCGTGGACACCAATGATGAGGGCTCAGGTACCTCAGCTCACAAACCCATTACAAGCATATACATTTAACTCTAGCTTTAAGATGTTTCTCCTCTTACTTCTCAGTCAAAAAAGACTTTAAGCTGAGTAAACCAACAACAAACCCTAAGATAAAACATTTAACCGTGTTAACTTCCTAAGGCCTACGGTCGTCTTCAGCTTCTCAAGGTCACACCTCCCTGCTGAATGATTACCGAGGGTTGCTGACACGGTACACAGAAAAAAAAAACTCTTAGGATGTCCAGCCTCTAAGAGAAAAAGCAAACAGCTCAGAATGCAGCCAGCCATGGCAAAGGAACCACCGACAAAGCCAAACACAGAGGGGCCCCTGAGCATCTGGGAAATCTGCCTGTTCCTTTGCCTCCTCAGAGGAAACGAGTCACAAGACTGCTCAGAATGGGAAATGAGAAGGGCAGAAGCCCGGAAACCAGCGCGTCCTGAATTTCGTGCTGCTTCCAAGGAGTGAGCCCGCCTGCTGTGCTGCTGTGTCAGTTATTTACACAGTGGGCAGGTGAGGCTGACAGCTTGAAGGGGTTATTTTAGAGGGAGAGCTGTAAGTCTGATCAAGAGAAGGTTCTGGACCCTGGGGTCCCAGCACGCATCTCCAGCTTCCAAGCTGACCCTCCCTTCAGACAGGGTTTAAGAGGCAGCAGGGCAAGCATGGTCTTTGTATTTAAATCACCTCAAGGGGGCCCATATCTCCAGGCACAACCAGAAGCCAGGGAGGAGAGGGAAGGGGGAGAGGGAGAGGGTACCTCCACTCCTATCTGCTGGCTGCACTTCTGGAGCGCCTGATCCAGGAAGCTAAATGTGTGGACAGAACAGAAGGAAGAATCTGGGAAGACTGGAAGACTAGAAGAGCTGTTCGTGGACTAGTCTCAACCTGAACCACAGAAACACCTCTGCCTCCCTGCCCTCCTCCCCTCGGCTGGGCACCAGGTGCCTCCCTACTGCACTCCAGATGCAGATCCAAGCTCAGGGGTGCCCAGTGCCGATGCCTCTCTCCGGCGCAAGGACTCTAGGGCATCAGCGGGACTCCTAGACAGCACCTGTGATCTCTAATTTAAAACCAAAACCAAAATCCCCAACCAGCCCAATCCAGCACAAGCAATACGTATTTATGTGTAAGACACCTATGCACACATACACATTCACTTATCTACACACACACACACACACACACACACACACGCTTTTGCAGCAGAAGGCAGGCATGAAACCTGTTCCCTAAGTCCTTTGCTTTCCTCATCTGCTTCTAGCAGCAACAGCCATTTCTGCTACGGATTTTCCTATTCGAGGGTTGATCACAGATCCAAATGCCACCATCCTGTTTGCCACCCTTTCCTACCCCCACCGGCCCGCTGACGTCTGTCAGTGAACCAGGGAACAAAGATGGAAGACAGGCCCAAGCTGCCTTCCTAAAGTGGGGTTATATTTGACACTTTAATAAACCTCAGAGCCTGAGCCTCTCTGCTCTCAGACTGGCCAGGGTGCAGCTCTCACTCTTACCAAACCCGTCCATCTCTCCTCCCCCCACCGCGGGGCACAAGGGTTTTCTCTGCCCGGCATCTATTTCCAGGCCCCATAAATCATATCCCATTGTTCCAGGCCATCTGAACTCATGCTTAATAAACCATCCACCTCACCCTTCCGCCACCACCCCAAATTTCCCACAGGGAAAGACTGTTTCAAGAAGAAAAGGAAATTCTTCATTAGGGCTGGATTTTAAAAGCAAGCTTCCACAAAAAACCAGAAAACAAAATTGGGTATAAATACCATCCAATAACCACTAAATGTCTTTGGTTAAAGCACCTGCCTGCCTGTGATTCTCAGGTCCAGATGTGAGCTCAGTGAACATCCAAAGGAAGCAGAATTTGAACCTGATGCTAAATGACAAATGATCCTGAACTTCATGATCATTTAAGTGCCACAGTGGCTAGACTAAATTGCTCTGATGCAGAATGTCTCGCAAGTATAGGTTACTGAGAAACATAATACTGCTTGAAAATGTATTTAGGTGCGCTCATCCTTCTCAGACCAACACTCATGGGCTCTTAGTCATAACCAGGCTTAAGCTAACATGATTCCCCTATTTTCCCCAGAGAGGGAGGGAAACAAGAGGACATGTCTCTCATGTTCCAAGATCAAAAACTGGATCACAGCACTCACAGCATCAAGTCTGCCAAACCAGAGCTCTGGGTACGTACAATTCTTAAAGAGCTAACTGAATGGAAAACAGCCATCTGGGGCTGGAAACCCTTATGACATTCTGGGAAATGTATGGGCTTTAAAAGGATTATGCAGGGTGATGTGACTTTCAAAATTCCCAAACTCTGAACTGAAGCCTAAATGAGAATATGTTAAATTCACCCATTCCAAAACACAGCACAGTTGACTCGGACCCTAGAGCCCAGCTGTAGCTCAGGGTGTCCACACTGCAGCCTGTCTGTGGGAGGTCTGCAGACCACTCCCTGCTGAGAGAGTCCAGCCAACCCAATCAGCCTACCAGCAGGCTGTGGCACAAGGTCCAGATCCTAGCCCAGGCACCAGCCAGGGTTCCCTTTGGCCTGCCCTCTTATGGTTGAACAACAATCATGGAGAGCCACAGGGAGAGCGGCATTGGGTCCAGTATGGCCACTCCCTGGTCCTCCACAACACTGGTTGCACACTCTTCAACACAAGAAAATGGTGTGCAGAAACAAGGGCCTGCCACAGTAGGCTGTCGAGCAAGGAACAGAAAGCATCAGGGGACAGGTGGGACTGCTGGCTGGTCTCCACCTCTCCCAGAGGGCAGAGGCCGCAGAGCTTCTGCAGGCTAAGCAGAGACGTGTCAGAATTACCTTCCCAAAAAGTAGGCAGTAAAAGAGGATTTCAAGCAGCCACAACCACCAGCAGGCCTGCGACCTCCAGATATCAGGGGCTTGACCATGACCGTGTCGGTAAGCAGAACACACAAGTGCCTTCTGGAGCGAGAGAAGACAGCTTAACGCTGATAACTGGTCCTCTCACTCTTCTCTGCTCTCAGCAAGTGATCCTGAAAGGGATGGACAAAGTTGGTCAGATTCACTGGAGAAAACACGAGCCAGTGAAGACGTCCCGGCTCGCACTAGGCCTCCCTCCAAAGGCTGGCTGCCCCACCCCTGGCACCTGGGTAACGCTGCTCTGGGGCCATCCACACAAAACGATTTACGTACCCCCCACCCGCAACAAACACACACAGACACAGACACACACACACACACACACACACACACACACAAGCTGCATCGGGCTTTAGGAACCTAACTCAAACGCACCCCTAACAACAACCCCACAGGTGTGACTGGGTTGGACACTCCCAGCAAGGGAGGGAAGGCCCTCCCCTTGGGTCCTTGCCAGCGGCAGGGTGCCACCTGGGCCTCCGCCTCATCCTCTCCATCCGCGAAGAAGTCGGAGCGGCCCCCACCAACCACCACCACGCAACCAGATTCTGGCACTTCAAATCCCCGCTGCCAGGGCCCCATCTGTGTGCTGACCGAAAAGCTGCCCTCAAGCAGCCGGCCCGCGGAGCATCTGGAGTTCTCCCAGCCCCGCGCTCACGCCTCCCCAGGCAGCCCCCGCACCCGCGGGCCGCGCCTTACCGCCAGTGTCCACGAAGCGCGGGGGCGGGCGGTCCCGCAGCGTGGCACTCCAACCCGCGCTGGCCTCGTCCTCGTCGGACTCCTGCCCTTCGGGGCGTCGGGAGGCAGCAGGGGGCCGGGGCCCTTGTGTTTGGCTTCCGAGGAGGCGGCGGACGTGGAGCGCGAGGCGGCGGACGTGCTGTAGAAGGCGTTCCCGCCGCTGTCCGGGCCGGACTCGCGGAACACTTCGTCCCAGATATGCAGGCTCTCGTGGCGCGCGAGGGCCGCCTCGAGCAGCGCCGGCGCCCTCCTCCGCGCGCTCCCGCCGACCTGGGCCCTGGCCCCGGCCGCCGCCCGCGCGCCCGCCTCCCAGAGCGCCTCCCAGCCGCACGCGCCGGGCACCGGGCCCGCGCCGCGGCCCGCCGCCCCCCACCAGCGCAGCCCGCAGCACAGCGCCTGCCGCCCCACGCCCGGCCGGCCCGCCATCTTGGCCGCCTCGGGCCCAGCGCCCTCGGAAGCGCCCTCGGAGCTCGGGCGCCGCAGGCTGCAGGCCGCGGAGGGACGCAGAACGCGAGGGCGGGAGGCAGGGGCTGCGGCCCGGCCCAGGTGCCGCCGCTACCGCCGCCGCTGCGTCTCCTCCGCGCCCGCTGCGTCCCCGCGCGCCCTCCCGCCGCACCCCGCGCTCCCTGGCCGACCTTCCCGGGCGCGAGCCGCCAGAGACGGCCCCGCCTCCTCGCACATCCGGCCCGCCCGCCGGCCAATGGGGAGCAGGCCGGGGCGGGGCCCGCGCGGGGCACGCCCCACACCCCTCGGCCGAGCGGGGCAAGGAGAGCAGCTGCGGCGGCGGTGGCGGCAGGGGGGAGGGCGGCCGTGGCTTCCTCGCCTGCGGGACGTGTGGCCCGGGACGGCCACCCGCAGGCCCCGCGCGGCCCCGCAGGGGGAAGGGAGGAACTGAGTGGGTGTCGGGGGTTGGGGGGGACGCAGCCGGTCTTCCCGCCGCCCCAGCCGGCTCACGGAGCGTGAAGCCCGCGCTCTCGGCCCCCTTCCGCAGTTGGCACCGGCGGCGGTGGGGAGCTGTCCGCCCCGGTGGTTCTGAACCAGGCGCTGCGGAAATTCCAGGTAGGCGCCGGGCCTGAGGGTCACGATTCCCGTGGCTGCTGTGGCTGCTGCTGCTTCGGTGCTCCACAGCCGGCTGTACCTTGAGCTCTTGCAAGCACAAGGGCTATCTGGCTTCCGGAAGCCTTGCTCTAATAAGGAGCCCTCCTCGCTGGTTCATTCCTGGGGTCAAGTGGTGACTCAGTCTCGCTTCAATACCCCTGTAATTTGAGGGGGTCAACATCCGATCTTAGTCATTCCTTCCGTCTTTGACCTTTGACATCTTTAAAATCAAAATATTCATTACCTTCCAAATATTAATTACTCTAACACCACCACTGCAACATCTTCACCCATACATTTGACACACTTGTCTGTTAAAGTACGGCACAATCACCCAGGCTTCAGTGTTCTGATAAACAATAGATCAGAAAGGTTTCATCCTCTGCCTTGGCCAGGAGTGAGTGGCACTCATTCCATTGATGACGATACACGTGATCAGGCGTTTCTTGCTCCTCTCTCCCTCCCACAATAATGCAATAAGTCACAATGATGGTAATTGGGCCATAAAGTCACTTGCACTCTGAAATAAAATAAATCCACAGAGATGTGAAGGGCTTGCAAATCCTACTGGGTATTAACTAAATAAGGATTACACAAAAGGGAAAGGCATATTGCTATTTCATGCATAAAGGATGCAGATGCATAAAGGGTGAAGATGTTGGTACCACCAGCTAAGGTCGTTCTAACAGCAGGTGAGCTGCTTCTGCTCTCGCCCTCCCCTCGCAAGCCCCTGTTTCCTCCTCCCAAACCAGAGTCTCTGTACCAGCATGAATTCCTGATCATCACTGAAAGATGATATATAAAAAGGAAAGGATTCACATGACATTGCTTTGTATATGAATTGGCTGATATACGTGAAATTGTTTGCAAAGCATTTCAACTCCGTTGGAAGAATTGTGTCACAGAAAAGAACTGGTTTCCAGCACTTCTCTATACTGTGTTAACCAGGGAAAGATTCTGAAGAGAGTTCATACAGGTAATCAGACTTAAAAAGGTCATTGACACATAGATTAAAGACGAAAAGTAAGATTGCATAGCTCAAGTTCAAATTCTGCAATTAGGAATTCTGTAATACTCCTGTAAAATTTAATGACATATATTTTAAAAAATAATTGAAAGGGATCAAAACACTGAAATACATAGGCAAGAACTCCTCTTCTCCAGGCAGCCAATGAAAAAGTCAGCAGCTAAAGTAAGTATTTTAAAAACAGTGGCTAGCTTTGCTACCCAGAGGAAGCAGGAAGTAGAGCAGTAACAGTTACAAGGATGGAATCAGTCTTCCATTGTGCCAAATCTGCATTTGTATGGTGCTAATCCCAAAGAAACCTTAGAGTCTTTGTGCTTCTGAGCTCTCAAGTGCTTGTAGCTCACAGAGCATGCAACACTGGGAGAGGATT